>NC_069098.1:1907221-2207221 GCF_947172395.1 Bicyclus anynana | reverse complement strand
CAAGTACCTAGGCGTTACCTTCGATAACCGCATGAGCTTCTCCATGCACGTTAACAAAGCGAGAAAAAAGGCCGCATACGTAATGCACCGCCTTTACGCTATGATAAATAAGAAAAGTAAATTGTCCCTCCGCTCAAAGCTAACGCTTTATAAAACTACGATCCGTCCGATCTTAACCTACGCTAGTGTAGTGTTTGCCCACCGTCCCAAAGCGACCCTTAGGCCGCTTCAAACCCTACAGAATCGTTTTCAGCGTCAAATCACGGGCGCGCCGTGGTTTTTACGCAATAATGACCTCCATAGAGATCTAGAATTACCGACAATAGCTAAGTACATGAAACAGCTCTCTCAAAACTATTTTGACAGAGCTGCCATCCATCCCAACCAACTAGTGGTTGAGGCCTGCAATTACACTCCTAACCTAAACGCTAACTGCAAGCAGAGGCGTCCCAAGAACGTCCTTTACGATCCAGACGATGACATAACAACCGACAATGCTTCCCAGGTAACACAATCACAAGCTACACAGCGTCTTCGCCGGCGAAGACGAGGTCCTCGATATCTAACGTCACCCTGACGTGGGTTTTCTAACTCACGATCTTGGGGGCGTCCGGACTGATTCACTCAGGTCACGGTTACCTCCTCCAGAATGGCCTTCTAAGCCGAGGTCCGAGTCTCATAGGAGACGCCCTTAGAGAGCCGTTCCGTCCTCTATCTTTCTTTCAGCCTTCGGGTCACATCAGGCGATGCTTCTGCGCTCGCCCAACCCCCCCGGTGACGCCGTAGTGGTTCCGCAGGGAGCTATCGGCACCTACTCAGACAGAAAAAAAAAAAAAAAATAATATTAGTGTGATAGTGTGATTATAATTTACATTGATTAAAATCAAAACAATTTATTTTACTTTGACTTCCTGTGTGAATATGGAAGCAGATCCAATTCATCAATTTAATTTCATGATTAAATTTTGTCAAAATAACCCAATATTTATTTATCGTTATTCAATGTTTGACCTCAAAGACTGACAAGAAAAAATGATAATCGTTACGAATATTGAATGCTCCCTTTTAAAATTGTCAGAGGATCCGTCTAACCTACCTAAACGGATCGTTGAGATCCGTTTAGGTAGGTCAGAGCCCACGGTCGGAGAGTTTTGGAACCACTGGTTTAATCTATATCATAGTAATCCTTCCCAAAGGAGGACATGATTGAAATGTAATAACGCCCAAATCGATTAACGTCGGTCAAGCCAGGGGTATTGTCTTTCGCTTAATTAAGACGTAGACACGCTCTCAAGTCGAGCCGTTGGTAGCTCTGTCACGTGTTAGGCCTTTGTAACGAAATCTGTTACCTGACATGTTTGTCTAGAACAAATTGCTTTAATCTAGATTTTGTCTACTGTGTAGTTTTTTTTAATATCCAACATATACAGGGTGCTCGGGAGTATTTCCCATAACTTCTAATATTTTTTTAACTAAAAAAATAAAAACTTTTTAGTTTCCAGACAAAGTAATTCAAATAATTCCGACTATCTAACACACGCTATGTAACACACGCTTTTATCTTTCCTTTCATTTTAAAATTGACTTTCTAGACGGCTTCCGTGGCGCAGTGGTATGCGCGGTGGATTTACATGACGGAGGTCCTGGGTTCGATCCCCGGCTGGGAAGATTGAGATTTTCTTAATTGGTCCAGGTCTGGCTGGTGGGAGGCTTCGGCCGTGGCTAGTTACCACCCTACCGACAAAGACGTACCACCAAGCGATTTAGCGTTCCGGTACGATGTCGTGTAGAAACCGAAAGGAGTGTGGATTTTCATCATCCTCCTAACATTTAGTCCGCTTCCATCTTAGATTACTTCATCACTTACCATCAGATGATTTTGTAGTCAAGAGCTAACGTGTAAAGAATAGAAAAAAAAAGTAATAGGCTGAAATGACGATGATTTAATATGATATTCTTATAATATTAATATCAAATATAAAAACGTTTACCAAACCAATGGCATAAATATAATTCAATATTTTATTCAACATAAATCTAGTTCACTAGTCACCAAAGTCCATTTATTTTAATAACTGCACACGATGCAATCTAAAATCATTCATATATTGATATGCATAAGATTCAATTTGGTCGTAAATTAATTTGTCTGCATCCAGGCGTTCGGCGTAGCAAACGAATAGGGTCGAGACTTGTCGATTGTCGATAATCGAATTTCAATCACGTTTATTCATTATTTACGCTAAGCTCAGTGATGTGTAGTCTAAGATACCGACGATGCTTTGATCTTGATGGCGTCTTAACTGAATATTGGATTATTGATATTTGCTTATGAAATCATTTTACCTAAGCAAATTGGTATTTATTGAATTTTGGGTTTCAATTTTCTATTAATTGTTATAGGTATACTTATACAGTAATCAGAAATATATTATTGATATTTTAGTTAGTAACTAGCCGACGCCCGCGACTTCGTCTGCGTGGAATTCAGTTTTTCACAAACCCGGCGGGAACCATGGATTTTTCCGGGATGAAAGTGGCCTTTGTGTTAATATAGAGTAAAATCTATTTCCATACACACTTACACACAAACTTTCACCGTTATAATATTAGAACTAAGGCAAAAATACAATTTTGTGTTATATAATCGCCCGCTAAACTACATTAGAGCAGCGCGATGGGCTTAAGCTCCATATCCTCTCTTCTATAAGAAAGGAGGCCAGGCCCTATAAGTGGCCGTTAAAATATGCTGATATAAACCAATTGATTTAATAATCAAATACTGTATTTAAATCTGTCCTACTTTAATTTTAGTAAACTAAAATTGGAATGCGACCCCGCACTAGAAAGCGCAGTGTTGGTCAACCCATCAACCAACAGACATCAAACGAGCCGCAGGGATTTGCTGGATGCAAGCGGATGCTTGAAATCAGAATGTGATGTTTGGAAGTCTCAAACGGTGAAGGAAAAAACATCGTGAAACCTGCAAACCTGAGAATTTTCTTATTTTTCTACGTGTGTGAAGTCTTCCAATCCGCATTTGGCCAGCGTGGTGGACTAAGGTCTAACCCCTCTCATCCTGAGAGGAGACTCGTGCTCAACAATATGGATTAAAATAGAACAATAATTAATTTAAAATAAAGCTGTTAAACTTATCACTACCCTTAAGATATTAACTGTAAGATATAAAAAATAATTACGAAAAATATATTTTTTTTAATAAGGATTTATCGACATCTTGAAAAAAATACTGCATCTCTATTTTAGGCGACTCATCCATGTCTTCGTTAGCTATATCTACGAATACGATCTTATAAGCCAAGCTTAATAATCGTTTCGCTTAAGAAGTTCCATCTTTGAATGGAAGACAAAAAACTAAGAAAAGAATATACTTTAATTGAAGTCCTCCTGGCGCAGTTGCAATATGATTTATAAGTGTCTTGGATTCGATTCCAAGCTTGGGTTAATTTAGGATTTTCAACATCAACATTCAACTGCCTATATTTTTTAATGATTTGCTATAGCTTGGCAGGTTCGTTGATGACACTCCCATGATATGCGGGAGACGGAGGGAAAGGATTGCGCGTGTATGAAGTCGAGCGTGCGGGCATCGCTACCCCCCTCCCTGCCCGCGCGGACCATCGGTCGCAACCAAAGGTCTGTGACTACTTACCAAATAACTGTTTTTCCTGTATTTATAGTTACACGATACTAAATATCATCATATTTTAATTTTTGTTTGTCTGTCTGTTTGTCCGGGCTAATCTCTGAAACGACTGGACCGATTTGAACAAAACTTTCACTGAAAGATAGAGGAGGTTAATGAACTCTTAAGCAACATTTATCGCAGAAAATCCATTGTGCCTGCAGGGTTTTAATAACGCAGGCATCCGCTAGTCTTAAATAAAAATAAGAAGTTACTTAATATTGCTTTACATAACTGAGATAACTTCATAAACACACGAATAATATTCTCATATCTATACTAATATTATAAAGCTGAAGAGTTTGTTTGTTTGTTTGATTGAACGCGCTAATCTCAGGAACTACTGATCCGATTTGAAAAATTCTTTTAGTGTTAGCTAGCCTATTTATCAAGGAAGGCTATAAGCTATATATTATCCCCATATTCCTACGGGAACCACGCGGGTGAAACCGCGCGGCGTCAGCTAGTAATAAGATATGGAAGAAAAAAGAGGTATATCTTAATTATAAATGTATTTTATTTTAAACCAAAGTAAATATAAGATTAAATTCAAACTGAGCACTTCAAATCACTTTTATGAGGAGCGTAGAAATACACGCTTCAGTTGCTTTCAATACTGGAAAGCTGTATACTGTTATGGACAAGCTTTACTTCTAAGAAATACTTGAAACTACGTAAAACCATTGTATTGTAATAGAAATGATAACATTTGAAAAAATATGAAAACAAAATATGATGATTGATGATTTGTAAGTGTCTTGGATTCGATTCTTAGCTTGGATTAACTTAGGATTTTCGATTCTCACTTAGATAATGAAAGTTTTCGTGTGGCTCTAGGACTCGGACTGGGTACACCATCGTGCTTAGAGCGGTAACTAGCCATGGCCGAAGCCTCCCAGGCTGAAAGGTAAAAAAATTGTTTATTGACGAATATTTTGCATTTTTATTTTTGAAAAAAAAACGTCCTCCGTGGCGCAGCGGTATGCGCGGTGAATTTACAAGACCGAGGTCCTGGGTCTAAATCCCCGTCCGATTAAAATTTTCTTAATTGTTCCAGGTCTGGTTGGTAGTGGCTGAGAGGATTCGGCCTTAGCTAGTTACCAGCCTACCGGCAAAGCCACCAGCCTACCTATAAAAAAGAAAAGAAAAGATTGTAGTCAAGGGCTAACTTGTAAAAGAATAATAAAAAAAATACATACAACCCTAAATTTTGACCCGTTTTCCATCCAACTCCCGCTTATTAATAGCGTTCTGACTAAACAGTTTGCTGGGTCAGGAATCATGTTTCCAGTCTCTCCATATTAGTCTAAATTAGATTTTTAAGCTAAAAAGCTAACTTTGAATTCTGAAAACTTGTTGACAACTATAAGTTTTGATTAGTAAAATCTTAATGTCCCTCAGAAGGTTTAAAATCAAACTTTTTCGAAAGTCATTTGCAAAATATGCTGCCCAGTTTCCGAAGCCGATCGGTCGGCCGCAAGTGGTTGCTATCAGTCTCCCTAACGACCCGGGGGCCTGTCAACTAAGGCAAACTTGTTATTTAGTACTGCTTAGTATGTAAATGCATGTCCTACTTGTTATGTCATTACTGTAATATTTATGACTATGATATTGTGTGGTCTATACTTTCTAGACCAGTAGTACTGAACTTAAATCAGGTCGCAGCTTAAGAAGGCACTCGAGTGAGAATCCTGTGGAGCAAACGTAGGATCCTACATAATATATATATTTTTTATTCTTTACAAGTTAGCCCTTGACTACAATCTCACCTGGTGGTGAGTGATGATGCAGTCTAAGATGGAAGCGGCCTAAGTTGTTAGGGGGAGGATAAAAATCCACACACCTTTCAGTTGCTATACGACATTACACCGGCTTCGGCCGTGGCTAGTTACCTCCCTACCAGCAAAGACGTACCGCCAAGCGATTTAACGTTCTGGTGCGATGCTGTGTAGAAAGCCCGCTTTCATCTTAGATTGTATCATCATCTTACCATCAGGTGAGATTGTAGTCAAGGGCTAACTTGTAAAGAATAAAAAAAAATACTCCACATGATTCTCAGTGTTTTGGTCTAGAAAGTGAAGACCACATAATTTCACGAATTAATAAATATAATTCGCAATAGTGAATTATATTAATTAATTCGTGAAATAGGTAGTTCTATGTAGATTCAAGTCACGAGGTTGGGTTTAGTCCTAAATCGAACTGTGAAATACTAAGCTTTTTTTGGGGGAATTGGAGATGTTACACCCTCGTGGTTTGGTCCCGGTTATTATCATTAACTTCGGATTCACAACAGAGTTTATCATCCTAAGCCCATCAACCTGCATTGGACTAGTGTGATGGGTCTGTTCCATATCCCTTCTCCTACAGGGAGGATGACCTCTTCCTGTTATTGGCCGTTAAAATAAGCTGATAAATACAATCTATGAAAATAAAAGTCACTCATCACTATATCTCGGAAACCGCTTGAAAGTGGAAAATTGGCAGGGAGGTAATTTATCTATCCATAGTTAGTAGACGTCCTCTGAGATCGCGATATTTTGAAGATTTATGTGCGCAAAAAGTCGTGGGCGTCCGCTATTATCAAAATTAGTCAGTTTTACTGCGATCCTTAAACATAGTAAGGTATTGGCAATTGAACCTCATGTTTAAATTTAACATAACTAAGACACATGGACGATATTGAACCGTACACTTCTTTCAGAGCTTTATTCAACTTTTTACCGTGGATTTTTTAATGATTTGCATAATTCAATACTTGCATATCCTCGTGTCATTGCAATAGTTAAATCTCCCACCGAAAATTGCTACTTCTGTGAAGAACAAGACACTCCGCGGCATGCCATATTCGAATGTTCTACCTGTGATGACCTGAGAGAGGCGGCACAGGGAGCGGATAACCACGTAGACTCCGGTAGCTTAATTGCGCGTCCAGCGTCCTGTCCAGCGAAGGCGAGTGTCAGAAATATGCACAAATGCTCCGGAAAATAATGATAAGAAGGGTAGAGAGGGAGGAGGAGGAGAAAAAGAAAAGCGAAATACTCTAGAGGGAGTTAGCACGATGTAATGCCATGCAGTTCTGTGATAACTCTGAAGATTTAAAAAAAATATACATATATCCTCGTGTCATGGAGCTAAAAGTGAAATCTTTAATCAAATGTTTTATGCAAACAACACTAGAAAAAAAGGGGGAAAAGTAGACGCAAACAACACTAGGGGTATAATCCCCATCTGTTGCTGATATTTAATTTCAACATTAAAACCCCATTAAGTTGATGCAATAGTTCAATTTCACGCCCAATTTCATCGACTAATGCATCCAAATCACTCGCGACCCCTTTATAAAGTTATTTGCCAAACTTCGAGTGACTTGAAGGGGATTATTAATACTTTAAAGTCGAGAATAAGGGTTGGGGTGCAATTGAAGATATCTTATTAACCCTACAACCCTTATTAATATTGTTTAGGGTGCGTTATAAAGGAACGTGGGTTGCCTTAGGTACCAAAATTTGAAAGATTTTATGTTATGAATAAATGTTCTAGTAAAAGTTCAAAACAAAGACAAGCTTTAAAGACGTTAGCTTATTTTTTGTATTTTAAGAGACTTTTTTTTCGACTTAAAAAAAGGATGAGGCTCTGGATTCGACTCGAATGTTTTTTTTATGTTTGTTACAGGCCTCATAACTTCATCATTTATTACCCAATTTTGAAAGTTCTTTTTTTGTTTGAATGAGTATTCATATTGGTCCCATTTAATTTTCATGAAAATCGGTTGAGTAATTTTGTATAAAATCAAAATAACTGAAATAGTCTTTGAAGTCAGTTCCATTATTATGTTAAAAATATCATTTTATATACCTATGAGTATTTTGATCCCTACAATGCAGTTAGGTATTATATCTGCCCCTGTAGCCAAGTGGCACGACGATTCTCTTTCTATGATCGCAAACGCCTTGTAAACTAGAAAAATGTATGGGAATGACAGATCTTGATCACGTGACCTGTCTATAGCAAATGGGACTTAGCTACAGGTGCTGTGCCTTTTAGTCCAAGAGCTGGTAAGAATTTTTGGGTAGGTATTTGAGGCAAGCTGAAAACTTGTCCTGTACCTCTCCTATTATATCCCAATACGAAACTGCAGACCTGGCTGGTGAGTAGCGGGGCTAAATCAACCCCCAAATTTTTAAAAATATTTTTTTTTTTATCCAAAAATATACTTGAGGCAATTTGCAATTTTTATATGTTGTAGTTTAATATTTATAGAATATAAAAAAAAATAAGCCAGACGATTCAGTCGGGGTTTTAACATTGCCAGGCGCGTTCAAAAATATTTTGCAAAAAAATATAAAAAATGTATTTGAGGCAACTTGAAATTTTAATAGAGTATTATTTATAACTAAAAAATAAGACTCTCAAAAAGACAGATCATTTCGGTGGGACTTTTTACCTGCCAGGTGATCTAACAAATTTTGTATGGGTGCGAGTGCGAAGCGCTATAGACAAACTGTAGAGTGATACTAAGATAATCCACCATGTGTGTAAGCTCGATACATATAGAAAGACGAACGTTCTTCTTAAAAGTTCGGATACAGACGTACTGATAATCATGCTAGGAAATATGGATCATCTTCAAAGCGATGACCTTAACATTTTTATGGAGTATGGCACTGGGAACTCTAAAAGGTACATCAATGTAACAAAATTATACATGGAATTAGGGCCATCTTTATGTGCAAGTTTACCTGGTTTTCATGCATTAACAGGATGCGATTATAATCCATCATTTTTCCAAAAAGGAAAAATAAGGCCATATAAAATATTGATAAAAAATCAAAATTATCAAAAAGCTTTAACAGATCTTGGAGTTGCACATATTACCGGATCACGTGAAGAAATTTTGCCAATTTTGGAAGCATTTATTTGTGAAATTTATGGATATAAAAATATATCAAATATAAATGCAGCACGGTTTCAAAAATTTTGTGTAACTTACAAAGCTAACACTGAAGATGAACCTTTCAAAAAAACTTTAAAAAATTGTGATCCCTCTACTTTACCTCCGTGCAAAGCTGAATTACAACAACATCTTTTAAGAACGCAATATATAACGAGTATTTGGAGAAATGCATATTTGCGATTCCCCAGCAGTTTGACACCGAATAGAAACGGATGGACACTTCATGAGGATACGCTACATTTCCACTGGTTCGACGGAGATTGTATGCCGCAATCAGTATTCGACGCTATTGTTCATGAAAACAATAAACAAAATAATATTGGAAATGATACTACAGGTGCGTATACATAGTTTTTTTTTTTTTAACTGCTGTATTTTAATTACTATGATTTATTTAATCAATCCATATATATTACTTTTCGCAGATAATGCAGGGGTATCCGAATTAGACACAGATGAATCTGAAGTTGATTCTGATAGCTCTGATGAAGGAGCATCTACAGAAGAAGAATGACAATTTCTTTCTGATATGACAGGGAATTAATTACATTGATATTTGTATACTCATAATAATTCTGCAGCTCATGTACACATACTCACACACACCACTCAAACACAACACACACAAATCACTCACAAACACAAACACATGCACTTTTGTATATTATTAGTAATTTAGATTTAATGATTATTTATATCCAATGTATTAGTCTACTATATATTATGGAAGAGCGGGCCGCCCGTCACAAGTTACAGTAGTAATACTGCAAACTTAATGGGATGGTTCCAATCAAAATATTACTGCTATGCTTGAAAATAATGTACTAATATGTTGAATCTTTGGAAATAAACTATTATTATAAACTATAGCTTGGCAAGTTTGATGATGACACTCCCATGGTATGCGGGCGACGGGGGGAGAAGGACAGCGCGGGTGTGAAATCGTGCGCGCGAGCCGCGAATTCGATTCCGCCAATGATTAATATATCATAATATTTAATTAAATAGTTAGTTAATAAAAAATAAATGTTGTATAGGGTATTCAGAGATATCTGAAGACATATTCGTAACGTAATAATTCATGTGTAGCTGTCAACTTTTTGCTGTCATCCGCTCCCCGACCACCGCAGTGTTTCGGGAGTGTTACGAACGAACTTGCCAAGCTATAATCAATTCCGCGCGTTGCTATAGCTTGGCAACTTTGTTCGTAACGCTCGAAAAACCCACGACTGATGCACGTCACTGCCTCTGCCTTGCACACACGGTTTCACACCCGCGCAGTCTTTCCCCCTGTCGCCCACATATCATGGGAGTGTTGTCAGCGAACTTTTAAGTAATGTTTTGTAAATGTAAATGTTTTGTATTGTAAAAGTAATGTTTTGCAAATCTGTAAAAACCTGTATAATCATAATCATAAATTAAATAAAAAGTGAAAAAAAAAAAAAAAAAAAAAAAAAAAAAGCTGTATGATTAGTATATAATTTTTCTATTTCAATAAATCTGATTTTGTAATTTTATATTTTTGTAATCATTACTTTATAAGATCACCTGGCAGGTAAAAAGTCCCACCGAAATGATCTGTCTTTTTGAGAGTCTTATTTTTTAGTTATAAATAATACTCTATTAAAATTTCAAGTTGCCTCAAATACATTTTTTATATTTTTTTGCAAAATATTTTTGAACGCGCCTGTCAATGTTAAAACCCCGACTGAATCGTCTGGCTTATTTTTTTTTATATTCTATAAATATTAAACTACAACATATAAAAATTGCAAATTGCCTCAAGTATATTTTTGGATAAAAAAAAAAATATTTTTAAAAATTTGGGGGTTGATTTAGCCCCGCTACTCACCAGCCAGGTCTGCAGTTTCGTATTGGGATATAATAGGAGAGGTACAGGACAAGTTTTCAGCTTGCCTCAAATACCTACCCAAAAATTCTTGCCAGCTCTCCTACTATTTCGTCAAATCGTTTCTGAGGTTAAGCGCAATTGTAAATAAACTAACTTACTCACACTCACACTCATAATAATATATTTATAATCAGAATTAAAATATTTCATACAGAAATTAAATACTGTATAATTTTAATATTAAAAAAAAAACTATTGTTTGTTGCTGGATCATCAAAGCAGATTCTGCCTTCCGAAGTGGTTAAGTCACTAGTCACTAAACAGATAAACTTGCTTCCAAAAATGTACTAATCTTACATACATTAACTAATATTTTTATAGATAATGTGAATAATAATATACAGAATCAGAATTTCAGAATACAATCCTCTTAAGAAGCGATTAACTGCGGCCATAATCCAGGAGGCTTTGATAGATTTATTGTATGGCTTATTTCTCACTTCAAAACGGGAATGAGATAGATTTGGGATGCGATCGTAGTGATTTTCCGAACGCATTATGGGGGTTAGGGCGAGGTATAGGGCTTTAGATTATTTATTTGCCCTCTGGCTGTAACAGTTGATCGTTTTATATACTGCTCTTTTATCGTTCCCAGCCCTTTTATAAATAATATGCGAGTATTTTTTATTTTATTGGACGACGTCGAATTTGTTTGGTTGAAATTCGGATTAATAATAATTTGTTTGGTTGAATAATGTAATGTGATTTAATAATGTCTGGCCTACGTAAAATTTAAATGCATCAAACATACATACATATATACGCGAACATTTTAAGAATAATTGTGTGATAAGTAATTCAATGTTAATGTACATTCTCAATGCCTCTTACGCTTTCAAATATACTTCTACAGTAATTTCGGTATTTAACGATCTTGTATGAATCAATTCCTAGCTATATAATGGTATATTTATTTTTAGTTTTGTTATTAATATTTCTGGTAGGTACTTACTATATTATATACTTACTAAAACGACTGCTATCGAGTGCTCCTTCACGTTTCAATGCTGACGAAATCTCTTTTTCTAATAGAAAGAACATCTGAACCTCTGGCTAGTCCGACCAAGATTATAACCATATCATCATCATCAATATCAACCCATATTCGGCTCACTGCTGAGCACGAGTCTCCTCACAAAATGAAAGGAGTAAGGCCAATAGTCCACCACGCTGGCCCAATGCGGATTAACAGACTTCACACACCTAGAGAATTAAGAAAATTCTCAGGTATGCAGGTTTCTTCACGATGTTTTCCTTTACAGTTTGACGCACGTGACATTTATTTTTTTTATAATACACATAACTGAAAACATATTATAATTATATAATTTTAATTCTGGAGTTTAATCTGAGAGGCTAATCGTTCGCACTAACTCCATCGATATTTTTCAATAATTACGTGTCCAGAACACATCAAAACTGACAAAGATTTGAGGTTAATTACCCAAAACTACACAAATGTAATAGCCTTTCTTTTTCCTCATGTTCCATACTTCTGGCGTATATACTTTCTGAACTAAATCACCCTGTTCTGCAGTTACTTACCACTGCAAGAATTAGCAACGTAGAAATCAGTAAACCAAAATATAGAATGGACAAATATGTACCTTTTGGAAGATTCATCCATCTAACCATCTAAGACTGCCTCATTAGGTACTTATCATAGGGTAAAATCGAGGTTGACCTTGATTTTATAAATATTTAATTTATACTCATGTCAGTTGACCTTATTTTTATAAATATTTAATTTATACTCAGAATTTTAGTACAAAATATTGCATATTAAACTTTGGTTATTTAGGAATTAACAGTCATGATTCTGTTAGAAAAACGTGAATTTTTAATTAGTAACTTCGCTTCCGATACCCTGCAGTGTGTCTTAAGGTGAAAATAAAAATTGGGTTTTAAAAAAAATTACACAGTTAAATTTATTCATACAAAACACTCCTTCAAAATGATTTATACAATGATACGAGCAAAACATAATTATTATTAACTATTGTTATCAAACTAAAATGATTAACTACGTTTTTAATTATAATTAAATTTAAATGTTTTTATTATATATTTGAAATAAATGCTATTTATTAATTATATATTATTTTCCATTATTCTATTAATATCAGGCTATTGATAATATATAAAATAATATTATAATATGATTAAAACAAATTAAAAAAAAAACAATGTCTGACAATGTTCTATAATTTTTAATTATCAATGGGCTTTGCATTTTTAAACCTAAGTTACATTAATGCTTTCAAATATAAAGAATAAGAACATTGAATTGTCTTTATTACGCGTAGTTTATAGGTAGGTTTACCATAGAAAAACGATTTTATAAAATGAAAATTGCTTTTTCACCATAAATTTTCTTTTTGTTGTTGGTTCAGAAGAGAGTAAAGTAGAGCCTTCTGAAGCTTTAGTTTTGATCACATCCATAAAATAAGCGTTTCCCTTATTCTTGAATCAAGATCAGGAGATTACTGCCTTCTGACCAAAATTGATTGAGCTCCTAAAAATCTACTGCCAGAGGAATGCTTTTTTTTTACATTAATTTGCGGACGCCCACGATTTCATCCACGTAGAAAGAAAACCTAAACATTATTAACAATACTTATCATTCATCATTCTATTTACCATCATAGAATCATTTTATTTGTCGTTGAATACCGCATTAAAATTTGTTGCGTAGTTTTTAAGACCCACGAGAAGAGATGGCGGGTAGCAATTTTGTGCATACCTACTACAATTTTATTATGGATTCTGTGACTATAAAATTAAGAAGTATCAGCTTTTAACTTTTTCAGAAATGTGATAAAAAGTACTTATTCATTACTAGCGGACGCCCGCGAATTCGTCCGCCTGAAATTCAGTTTTTCACAATTCTCGCGGGAACCATGAATTTTTCCGGGATGAAAAGTAGCTTATGTGTTAATCCAGAGTAAAATCTATTTCTTTTCAAAATTTCACCCAAATCGCTTTAGTAGCCGCAGCGTAAAAGAGGAACAAACATACTTACACACAAACTTTCGCCTTTATAATATTAGTGTGATTCACCATAATTTTCTAAACTTAAATGGAATCTTAAAAGTCTGTATATTACTGATATCAATTAAGAAGAAGATTAGATTAGAACAAAACTTCAAATTTACATTCGTTTACTTTTACATTTACACTGTTCGTATCATTTGGTGTCATATTACCATTGAGTAATACTATTGCATTTCGAAAGACGACTTATCGGTTATATTACTTGTGTGAAGTGACAAGTAATATAACATCTGAATTCGATATACCTAATCGCTTAATCAATCTGGAATCTCTGATTTAACAGAATAGTATTTGACTTCGTATGAGTAAGAAATCTGAACTAATTTTCTATGTAGGGGTAGGGTAGGTTTAGGGCTGGGTTTAGGGTAGTGGTAGGGTAGGGGTAGGGTAGAGGTACGGGTAGGATAGGGAAGTGGTAGGGTAGGGGTAGGATAGGCATGAGATAAGGGTACGGGTGAGATAGGGGTAGGAAAGGGATAGGGTACGGGGAGGGTAGGGGTAGGATGGGGGTAGGGGTAAGAAGGAGGAAAGGGTGTAGGTAAGGTAGGTGTAGGGTAGGGGTAGGGTAGGGGTAGGGTAGGGGTAGGGTAGGGGTAGGGTGGGGGTAGGGGTAGGGTAGGGGTAGGGTAGATGTAGGGGTTGGGTAGGGTAGGGTTGCGGTAGTGTTAGGGTAGGGTAGGGGTAGTAGTAAAGTTGACATCGAAATTTACGCGGACGAAGTCGCGGGCGTCCGCTAGTTTTCTATAGAGGTAAGATTTGATTTAATTTTCGTTTGTTTGTCTATTCCCATTTAACTCAATAACTACGCGAACGATTTGAAAATTTCTTTCATCATTAAAAACAACTTCTTTTCCGAGTAACATTCCGAGGTTATATTTTATCCCTGTATTCAAACAGGTATGAAAGCTACGCAGGTAAAACCGCAGGGCGTCCGATAGTAAGCAATAGTGTCAAAAGGTTTTAATTTTCATACGTTTGCATACTTTTGATTTCTGATTAATGTATAAAATATAATTTATCAGGAAAAAAATTTAATTAACTGTTAGAACTATTCATAAGGTAATAAGGTCTATATATTAATGGTATTAGATATCGTATATATTGCAATGAATTTGAATGAAATCGTTGAACTTTACGTAGATTTTTTAACATCGAATTTCAATTTTCAAATGTTTTTGTTCCATGTTTTCAATTAAAAAATGAAATATGACTTGAAAATAAATCCAGATATATTGTCTATAAAACTAGAAATAAAAATTAAAACGCTCGTGTAAATTCATGATTTAAATTTGATTTGTATAATTATTTAGTTAATGAGATCTTTACTTTTAATTAAATTAAATATAATAATATAATTTTGATAAATATTATAAAGCTATTATAAATATTCGGACAAAATTAAACATAAATTTAAATAATTCTAACACAGTTTCATTTACAACACTTTTATCAATTTACAACATTTATTTTATTTTATGGTGAATATATTACATTCTCATAATACTTACTTTAAAAGTTTTTGTGTGCTCACTTAAATATAATTATCTTAAATTTAATTATAACTTTATTCATCGTAAACACGATTTAAATTTATCTATATTCTCTTGCATTATATATTCTTAGAGTATCGTTTTTTAATGTCCCTGTGTTTATTTTTAATAAACGAAAGTATCTTAAACTAAATAAATGTTTATAATTCGTATATTAAATCATAAACGAGAAAATAAATAAGTTCGTAGTAAACAAAACGTAAATTTGCAGTAAAATCTCCTTGAATTTATTAAAATACAACTTATTAGTGAATAATGTTTTGTGGTTTAAAGCTATGTATTTAGATCTAAATAAAGTCATTTAATTTCATTTCCCTTATCATGGTACATATAGTTTGTGAACTGACATTACGATATTAAAACATTAAAAAAAATACAAAACAAAGAAAGGAGATCATTCACGCTCCATACATTTGTGTGCTATTTTTGAAAGTGCCAGCCATCAAAAAAAAAATGGCACGACTCGTTAGAATAAGTCATTTAGAGCAATACCTAATATGCATAAAAGTTGTCGGGTGGCTCTGAACCAAGTTATAAAGGTTCGACGATTCGTTATTTCCATACATTTTGTCAAATTTAAAAGAAAAGAAGCTGATACGTATCGCTGGAACTGCCCATTTGGAGCAATAGTTAGTATGGCTCAAATATTGTAGGATTGGTCTGAAGCAAGTTATTAAGGTTCGATGACTCGTCACTTCTATACATTTTATTGAGTTTCATAATAAATAAAAGATATGGATTTAACTAATCATCGAAACTGTATAACTTGACTCAGAGCTATACTACAGCGTTTATGCCGTAGTAACTACTGTTGCAAATGGCATATATTATATCGATACGTATAATTTATTTTTTTGGCCGGCACTTTCAAAAAGGGCCCAAAATGAATGACCTTTAGATTCCATTCTAAAGATAATAAATGTAGTAACCAAATGTAGCAATAAAAATAGTGATTTATCAGCCATAACGGTTAATTTTCATTTTATAAGTGGATGACGTCACAATATGAAGAGAGAGAATGAGATATTAGAAATCTTTTTGTATTTTTCTATACAAATATATTAATGAAATCTTTATTATGAAAGCACAGTTATATCAGAATTCCATTAATTTTTGAAAATTAAAATAACCTCCAATCCTTATTGCCGATGTTCTCTCTTATATTCGAAACTTTAATTATTGACGTTAATAAAATATTTATCATGCTTTATATATGATCGGATAATAACTTTTAGCTTACAATTGCAATTAACATCCATGTCAATACTAATTACGGTTTCAATTTATTGCCGTGTACATACTAAATTTAAATTGCGTTTACAATTTTTAGCTTTAAAATGTAAAATAGTCTGTATCTCACTTATAATAATGACTAGATTCGTAAATCTAACACCTAAGTGAAGAAAAACACAAAAGAAAAACTCCATAAAACAAGGCTTGTTATGGATGGCCTTTTGTTGGCTGCATTCATTTCTTGATACCTGAAGGTCTTCATTTCATTTTGTATTGGAATAACTGGATCTATTATATAATGTGGTAGCTCAGTAGTCTTTTTGGTATCAACAGGACAAGGCAGTGTTTCTGGTGCTATCTTTAGTACGTTCCTTTTAACGCCTTTCTTCGCGCTTGTATCACTTAGTGCATTATATTCATCCACTTTCTTATCTGTTGAATTTGTTTTGGTGAATATATCTACAGCATTTTCATTATAATGATTGTCTTGATTAGCATTTGATGTTTCTTCTGGTATCTTGTTATATGCGGAGCTGACTATTGGTGGATCCATCTTGCATGTGACACCTTCCAAGGAATCTTTCGTGTTCTGGCTTTTTGTCTCGTTTCGTAGAGAATGCATCCACTTCAGCCTGCAGTCGCAAACGAAGTTATTTTCTGTGGAAATGAGATAAAAATAATATTAATTTTTATCATCCAAAATTCTTTATCAGTTTACTGGTTTAGTAAAATTTGTAATATAGTATTTTTCATTGAAATTTGGTTTTACATTTAATATAATATTCTATTCTTCAATATAACTCTGTTTTAGATTTTACTATGACTGAAATATTATTATTGAAAGATAATATAAAACGTAATTATTACATATCGTATCAAATTTACACCTTTTGGTGCACATGATTGTGTTATAATATAACCAACAGACTTTTAGTTGAAGTAGTTTCTATAAATGCAAAAGCAAACCTAAAAAAAACCGTGGCACCGTCCGCAGTGCATTAGGAAAATAGTTGGAACTCCCGCAAATTATTCAACGTGAGTAAACAACCCCGCGTATTCCTACTTGCATCTCACGAGCATAACAAAGTCATTACCATATAAGTCGCGGGTTTTGTCTCTATTACAAAGAGCAGTTTAAATGGCGGCGAGAATTTCTCACCAGCAAACTTTCAAACTGACGCCGAGCCCGCCATTTGAGGAGATAGTTCTACGCAAGTTAAAACACCCACAGGAATCATAGGAGAGAAAACTGCTAAACACGCTGGCACACTTACAAGATGCAACGTAGTTTTTTGTTAAACATTGATTTATATCAATACGTATAAATAAAATGTATGTGTCTGACTGTGATTTCAAAATCAATGTGTATTTACAAGTATTTATAGCTATTTAAACGATATAAAAATATATCAAGCTTTTTAAATTTCTGTCTGTTTGTCTGGGCTAATCTCTAAAACGGATAAAACGATTTTCACTGAAAGATAGAGAAGGTTATGGAGCAACATATAGGCTACTTTTTATCCCCAAGAAAATCATGGTTCCCGCGGGATTTGTGTTTCACGCATACGTAATCGAAATTTTTAAATAAGCTCGAAATAATCTAGTAGGTACTTTTCTATGAAATATTATTATCATTGAATTTATGAAAACTAATTTTAAGCAAAATAATATCATTGAAATGCGATAAATCGTTCCAATGTAAAAGTAACAAACTTGTTTAAATTTTCAAATATTTTGATAATATTGATGAGATGCATTGCAAGGTTTATTTTAAGTATGTTTCTACCTTAAGCGTACTAAGTACATCAAAGTTACACCAAACGCCCATTTCTACTCGTTATAGATTCAAAATGTTTTCGGTTTATCATACTCGTACGAACGTTAAGTAAGTATTATATATTCATTAAATTACCTTCCAAGAGTAAATTGCTGCCTGAAGGCTTCAAATTATCCAATATGGGCTTGATGTTGTCAAAAGTTAGAGCGTGGAGCTCGTTGGAACGCAGGTCTAGGGAGCTGAGACCCCTCACGCCCTCGAACAGGCCGGAGGGAAGCGACCCCAGTTTATTATCATCGAGGGACAACTTCCGAAGTTGGGATAACCCATCAAACGCTCTCTCTGATATATATTTTAAATCATTCTTCCCCAACAATAACTCCTGCAAGTTCCATAATTCAGCGAACGTGAACTCAGTTAAATTGTACACGCGGTTCTTTCTGAGGTCCAATCTACGTAAATTTGCCAATCCATCAAACGTGTGTCTATTCAAGTGGAATATATTGTTCTTATTGAGTTCCAATTCCAGTAGATTGAACGCGTGTTGGAAAGCCCCGTTGCTTATTGAAGAAATATTATTCTTTGACAACACAAGTTTCTGCAATTTTGGCACATCGTAAAACGAGTCTCTCCCTATTTCTAATATCATGTTCTCCTCCAAGTTTACAACTGTCAAATTGGGCAAATGCGCGAACGCATACTGTTGCAGCGTTTCAATTTGGTTCTGCGATAGTGATGCTTCTTTTAAATTGGTTAAGTTGGCGAACGCGTAAGTGCTAATATCAACAATATTTCCATACTTGATATTTATGGATTTAAGTCTCTGTAAGTACTGGAGCGCTTTGGTCGGCACGTATCCTAGTGCGCCATCGACACGGACGTTGAAAGACAAACTTTGCAAAGCCGGCTGTGTCGCGAAACTTTGCCAGATGAGGTCGTCGCGGGGTATACCTCCGTTGAATACCCAGCATTCCGCCTTTGTCGCGTTTCTGGGCTCCCGCGTGTTCTCACAATAGCAGTGCACTTTTGAATCGCGATCCGTGATATCGCATATATTCTTTTGAAAGCCGCCCGATTTCTCTTTGGTACGTCTCTTACTATTGTCTCTCGCTTGGACAGCTATCGACATCTGGTTCACGAGTGAAATTACAATACAGACGTACATCATCCTTTGCAGAAATTGCTCCATCTTTGTTTATCTGTAACAAAAAAAAGGAACGTTAAAAACAAAAATCAAATTCATTTATAAATGCCAGAAGTCTATTTGTCGATATAATTGGATATGTGTGAAACCAATTTAAAGCGTAAAATCCCGACCTTTTTCATTACATTTATGTTTCAAAGAGCATTTTAAACTTATAATACCAAGGTTTTATTTATTTTATCAAATATTTTTTGTTGAAAAATATTAATGTACATTAAGAAAATAATTAAAATTAAACCTACTGATCCTAATAGCGATACAAAAAATTATAAAAGAACTACTACCAAAAAACAAAATTGTATATCAAAGTTAGTTAAAAACGCATCAATTTTAAACGAACTTTACACATATATACAAATAAATTAACACCAAGAATAACAATATTATAGAACATTCGAACACTTGATATAGTCGTAATTAAATTGACACGTGCATTTGGATTTAAAACACACATATTCCAATTTTAGAACTAAGTTTCTTGTAATTATTGCTGTAAAAAATTTCCTATCATTTCCCCTCAGAATACAGAAAACCACCAGAAGGAGTGATAGCGCAAAGAAGTGAAGCCATTTAAACTACACATTTTACGATTACTCACTCTGTGTTTGTCGTGTTGTTTGACGTGCTATACAGGTGACAAATTTAATTAAATTAAGCCGTCTTGTGCTATTCCTTCGTGTAAAAATGCCGTTGGTAAAAAAAAGAAACTGAATAGGATCACATTTCACGTGTAAGTAGCACAAATAAATATTCTTATGTTAAAATAATGAATAATTTTTACGTGAATTTAGTTGTCATAGAAACCGATGACTTCATTTTGTAAGTGTTGCCAATGTAATTGTTTTGATTTTCCCTACTTTTAATTTCAATTCAAGGATTTATTATTTATGTAAAATATTAATCAACTAAATAGGTAGGCATAGGTTCCGGCAATTAAGTTGAAATAAAATTGTGGTAATCAGCGCAGATAAAGAAAGTGTAAAATAATCTTAAAGCTTTAAAATTTTACAAATAACAATGGCGTGCTATATTATAATAAGTACGTTCGTTCTTGTCTGTTTGTGTGTTTGTTTGCACATTTGTTTGTTTTCGTGTGCTTATTTGGTCTTTTGTTTGTTTGTGTACCTACTTGTTTGCTTGTTTGTTTGAGCAAGAGGATTAAATAAAATATTTTTATCTTCAAAACACATTCTTAAAAGATATTAAACCAATTCAATGGCCTTATTTATACTTGAATTTTAAGAGACATAAAAATTAGAGAAATAAGACGAGATAATAATAACTGTGCACACGATTGAAATACATATTTATAATAATAATATAATATAATTATATGGAATATATAAAATTATTATTGTAAATATGTATTTCTTTAGTTTGTTAGTTGATAAGTTTTATAATAACCGTCTTATTATATCTATTATTTATTTGTCCTTGTCTTAAATTTTTTAGAGTTCATTTTCTTGCTGACTCTTAGCAATCACTAGAAAACCGGTCCCACTGTTTTTATTATTTACCATACAAGTTAACATTTAATGTGATGAACTGTACACTTATTGTTTTCCTTTTAACATTATAAATTTTTACCACAAAATAGGGAAAAATTTAACAGCCTCATGTACTAGCAACATTACGCGGGTGAGAATTGCGACTAGTGCAGGCTGTTGTGTACAATTTTTGGACACACTGCGCACTATAGAATGACATCTAAACGTGGCTTCTGGTGGTTTTCTGTATTCTGAGCATTTCCCCTACATTGGACTTAGGTATTTAAAAACATTTATTTAATGTATTTGATCTAATAATAAATTCATATTTGAACTTTACCTTATCCACCATATTTACCTATCATTAAGTAGAATTTAAATTAGTTTCGCTAAACACATTATAATAACTAAATTAATAGAATTGTGTTTACTAAGAAGAATTACCACAAATAAAAGCATAAATATTAATTTAGATTATTAAAGATTTCATGATCAAACATTTAAATGGTAATGGTAAATCAATCGGATTTTCCGAGTAATGGTTGGATGAATCGGTCTCAGAACAAGAGCCTAAATTACCGGTTCAGTTCATACAATTAATCCGCGGGCTATTTGAATGAAAAAGCAATTACAGGTCAATAATGCGACGCGATTTGAGTTAATTACAAAAAGAAATCCCTCACTCTGCAGTTGACTGGAAATTACCAATAATTAGTAGGTATTAAGCGATTCGTTCTGCAGCGATAATGAAAATTCGGATTGATCGTTGAATTTGTAATTTCTCGTTAATGTAATTAATGTAGACCCTCTTTTTTGGCGTGATATCGCGGTTTACTAAGTGACACGTAGGAAATAGTTTTCTCCTTGATCTGTAACTTTACTGGTTTTCCTGTAGGTTACACGTAGAAAACGATTACTTAAAGCTTCGATGAAGGTAGTTTCAGGAAAACCAGTAATGTAACAATTGCTGGTTTTCCTGAAACTACCTTCATTTCATCCTCCTTCTAACAAGTTAGCCCGCTTCCATCTTAGACTACATCATCATTTACCATCAAGTGAGATTGTAGTCAAGGGCTAACTTGTAAAAAATAAAAAAAAAATACTACCTTCATACTCTTACTTGCATGACATTTAAGAAACAAGTAAGTTTATATCGATGTATTATTATTACCCACGAAGATTGAAAATTAGGTTTTACCAAAAATCTGTATAGTTTGTAAATGCAACATTGCTCAAGTTTATAAAATAAATAATATTTTCGTATAGTTTTGACGACACGCTATAATAAACTTGAGTGAATCAATCTAGGGCGGTACAATGCGGTTTTTTACGAGTATATACTAGGCACCGAATCTTTGCAACCAGTAGCATAGTTCGTAGCGTAGCAATTGTAACTTTGCTTATGTAGCGTCATACCAAGTAAGTTAATAATTTATTAATATAGTAATGTTGTTCACTTTTATTCATTTTTCATATTTTTTACAACTAATATCCTTCATCAAAGTTAAACCCAAAATAAAACGCCACCTGTACGCGTTATATAATACTCTTGAACACAGAATGCATAAATTTTCACAGCGCACGATAAATTTAATATCGCGTGGCAATGTGAATTATTTCAATAACAATATTTATTATTCATTGACGATAAATTTGGTTAGTTAATGTTTGTGAGAGCGGATTAGTAAACAAAAGGTCGTGTATGATACACAATTACATACGTATAATTGATAGTAGTTTCAATTATACTAATTTTAAAAAGAGATAAATCTTATAGTGTTGTAGGGGTAAGGGGTTATTTTGATAATTATTTTACGCTATATCCCCAATTTATATTTATATTTAGTTATATATCCCCTTACTAGTTTCATTCGGGGGACAATACGGCGATAATATATGGCCTATAGCCTTCCTCTAAATAAATGGGCTATCTAACACTGAAATAATTTTTCAATTCGGACCGGTAGTTCCTGAGATTAGCGAGTTCAACCAAACAAACAAACTCTTCAGCTTTATAATATGGGTTTTACGGAATATGAAAAATTCGGTTGTTACTGATTTCATGATAATTCTATTAAGTCGCTAACTTATGTCAAAGTGAGTGTTAACATCGGCTGAAAATGAAATGATGATGCTTCTTAATCGCTGATCATCATTATCATGATACAATTTTATAAAAAAAACACGTATTATGAATATTTTACGCACCACATTCCTGGTATTATTATGGTAAACGAATTGCTAAAAAGATGATGTTCATGTAGATTAAAGTGCAAAGTTGACACACAAAAGTTATTAAGTTCACAGCAATTTGTACAATGTAGATTCAGATAAGCGTTATGAAACATGCGTTTGGACATTTGAAATTCAAAGTGGGTTAGTATATGGGTCGACATACATTTATACGCATGTAAAATAATAAAATTCTCAACTTTATTTTCCAACAATCAGTCAAGTCAATAAATAATAGTTCTGCAATAAATAATAATCATCAGCCTTGTCTTGTACTAAACAAATTATTTAAATTCAGGAACATTTAATTTTCCAGAAAATGTTCATTAAAATGTTGTTTAATAGACGTTTGTTGGTCTATTTAATTATTAAACAAATTAAATATAAATAACTTGATTGTAAAAATAGCTTAATGAAATTTGATTTTCGACAATAAGCTAATAATATTTAGCTTTACAATTTTCATATATTCTACGTACAACTTATTTGTAAATGTTTATAACAATAAAATGGCCTGAATATAATGAAACGTATGTCCTAATGAATAAAGATACAACTTTTAATACCCCTGGCGGTTTACGTCCCGAAAAGTCCATTTTTTGCTGAATTATTGTATATTTAAATTAACACCGTTACACCGAGTTTGTGTAGAGAGTCCCTAAGCCCGTGTCATACTATCTGATTTTGCGAACGGAAGTGGACCGGATTAACAATAGAGCAAATTTATTGTTTGGCAAATAAAGCGAGGAGCATCGTTCTTTTAAGCTGATTACTTGGGAAATAGACCTTTATTCTAGAACTAACTTTTAGTAGGAAATGTAGTTGAATGAAAATTAACATTTTTTTTATGAGTTTGTTTTATTAAGTTAGATTAACTTAATAAATAAAAATCAATAGACAAATAGTATATGTGTTATTGAATTACGGTTGGAATATGAATGAGATTTTCATTTAACCACGTACAGAAATCACGTATTTATGTTAAATGTTAAATGTTTAAGGGTACATCATATCTATTTAACAAATTATTTCAGTATCACGTCAGTAACTTACGAGTGAGTAATACAAACGTAAAGTTTTCCGATTTAATTTCATATTATCAATATATTGTATTATGAATACCTTATTATTAAATTTTGTGCTTTAAGCCTCTATAGCCTGTTAATATCCATTTCATTTCTTTTAAAGAAAGTAATAAAAAAATACTTTCTATCAAATCAATTTCCTGAATGTGCTAGTCTTGAATAGAGTCTTCAAGAATAGCTTTTGTTTTTAAACCTTTATCGAAACGTTTTAAATCACTTGGCACTACTGAATTAACAATCTAATCCGCTAGCTACGGAATAACCCTCCAGTTGGAAAGGAGTCGAAACTAAATAAATTAAAGAAAGATAAAAGGTAGATAAACTACATAAAATACCCAGAACTCCAATCCTTATAAATAACCGCGCTTCTGATTGAGTTATCAGCGAAGTTGAGACAGGGGTAATAAAGACCGGTTTCGTACGAAATTCATTGAATAATCTCGTCGAATTTACACCCGGCGCTCTCGAGAATGGTAATGTGCATAAAAATTGGGTGAGTGTATTTTATTAACCCTAACTCGGCTGATTGCTTTATGATTACAGCTTGGTTATATGAATTATAAATAAATAAGATATTTAAGTTAGATTTGCTGATGCATAAAAAATTATGACTATTAATAATAATTTAAAGTCACCATTTTATGTATGAATCATGGAAGCAAAACTGTTTTTTTTTTTCGAATTAGTTCCTCATCGTAATAAAATCAAAATGTCAGCAGTTCGATTTTGCCTGATTTTTTTTTTATTCTTTACAAGTAAGCCCTTGACTACAATCTCACCTGATGTTAAGTGAGGATGAAATCTAAGATGGAAGCGGGCTAACTTGTTAGGAGTGGGATGAAATCCATACTCCTTTCGGTTTCTACACGACATCGTACCGGAACGCTAAATCGCTTGGCGGCACGTCTTTGTCGGTAGGGTGGTAACTAGCCACGGCCAAAGCTTCCCACCAGTGAGACGTGGAATAAAAAGAAAACCTTTAAAAAAAAACCTTTTAAAAATTAAGAAAACCTCAATCGACCCAGGACCTCTGTCTTGTAATCCACAGCACATACCACTGCGCCACGGAGGCCGTCGAAAACATTTGTTCATTTTAAGTTAACGATTTTATTTATCGCCATTATGTTAAAAGTATAGTTATAAAAACTAAGTAACATTACGCATTATGCTTACCAGGAATCTATAAATTATAAAGAAGTATTTTTCTCCAGCAATATATTAGCTTCACTGACCTACATTATACAAAAGCACCAGAATTACAACTACAGTACAACTTACAAGTGTGTGTTCCAAAGAATTTATCTGTTCGCGAGAGATTTGCGGCAATAAATCTCTTCTATCAAGGACCTTTGGACCTTTTTATCAAGATTTGACGCCAAAAAGCACCGATGGGCTTGACATTTTTTGTCTCAACTTATCTCCTCCCCAAGGGGCATTTAGAGCGGGACAGAAGGCTCGCGATATTATTTAAGAAGCGATTACGAATGGGTTAGGGGTTTGATTTATTTGCCTTTGGGTAACAGGCGGTGTGAAATATCTTGTATGTTGTTCAATCTTTATATCGAATTATGCATGGGTTTCTTTTCTTTCAATGTTATATTTATGGATGTGGCGAAAATGTGATTTATTGATATACGAGGCAGTAAAACATTTGCTGCTGGTAAAGTTATTGTGTAGAGATTTATATTCCTATCATTATTACTAAACAAAAATGTCTTGTGCCGCCAGCATCCCAGCGTCTTCCTGCAACCCGCTTGATGTCCTCAGTCCACCTAGTGGGCGGTCGACCACAACTGCGCTTTCGGGGTCGCTATTCTAGCACCTTGGGACCCCAACGTCCATCGGCTCTTTAAACTACGTGCCCTGCCCTTGCCATGCGACTAGCTGAGCTATGTCAGTACCTTTGTTTTCTTTTTTTTTTCTTTTAAATAACGACAACGACGTAACTGTACTGTGTATTTGTCCTATTTTCCTTTGGATCAAGAGGTCCTGCGTCTGAATTATTTGCTTTTGCGTAGCGTTTGTGTGCGTGTATGTATGTGAGTGTATGTGTATGTGTGTGCGTATGCGTGTCTATGTGTGTGCGTGTCTGTGTCTGTAACTAGTTTATCTTTAATGAAATAGCGTGATAAGCCCGCCAACCCATTACTCCACGCTGCTCCAATGACAACATAGCGTTCTTTGCTGCATATCACATCTCCGGTAAAGTGGTAAGGCTGGCTTGTAGTGGATCTTCAAAGCGAATGATAAATTAGTTTATCTTTGTTTTTACGGCGGCAGAAACTGCAGGGCACTGCTAGTATAATAATTGTAATCTAATACTGTTATCTGCAACATGGAGGGGTACTAAAGACCCCTTGCAAATAACATTCATTGAATAATCTCGACGAATTTACGTTCATCTCTGTTCTGAATCATAATGCGATGAACCGTTAGGAGTGGAGTTTTTATAGTACAGATCTTATAGTTACATTGAAAGTAATGAAAATTTTAAATTAAAAAAACAAGTAAACATTTTCTTGCTAGATTTGGGTTCATTGGTAAATTTAGAAAGCAAATATGTAATTCGATATGAATAAAAATATAAGTATTCGATACATATTATAACCTAGTATTTAGTTATAAAGTTTGTGTTTGTAGTAAGGATGTTTGTTACACTTTCACTCAAAAATAACAGAATGCATTTGACTGAAATTTGGAATGCAGGTCGTTCTCATTGCTGAGCTCAGTCTTCTCTCAGAATGAGAGGGGTTAGGCCAATAGTCAACCACGCTGGCCCAACACGGATTGGCAGATACACAGAGAATTAAGAAAACCCTCTGGTTTGGAGGTTTCCTCACGATGTTTCTCCTTCACCGTTTGATATTTAATTTCAAATGCACACAACTGAAAAAGTTGGAGGTGCATGCCTCGGACCCGATAATAGATATTAGGCTTTTAGTATAATAAAACAAATATTTTGTAGGAATTTATTATCATATATAACTCGAAAAAACTAATAAAAATGAACGAAGAAGACCTAACCATAGCTAAACTTTGCATATAAAAGTAAAAATATGTTGATGTTAATATAGTCCGAGGCTGAGTATGACTGAGGAATGGTCGCATGCATTTTAGTGCCGAGTATTAAGTCGGCTGACAGTTTGGTACAGGCTGACTTAGCATATTCAAATTCTGGGATAAGCCCTCAGTATAGAATACAAAATCTATTTTATTCAATGCGGAATCTATTATTATTCTATTTTTATGGACAAGGATCCTTACCGGATTTTCTAGTGACGAGAACCTATTGATCCGATTGACCATAATCTTTAGCTGTTTTAGGGATCTGTACTTCAAAAGAAAAAAATAACCCATCTAAATATATAAATAAAAAAGGTTAGTAGTAGTAGATTGCAAGAGGGCCGGATTTAGAACGTCTATGGGCGGACGAACTCGTGGACGTCCGCTAGTTCCTTATATCCTCTATTCTGTCCTATCCTAACATCATCAAAAAATATTAAGTCTGGATAGACAGACAAATAGCTTAAAATTAAGTCTGGATAGATAGACAAATAAGTATTTCGTTTTAAGTCACATATAACATGTATCATCCTTGTGGTGCTTAGTAATTTTTACGGATGGTGATAATGGTTCGATATCCGACTATGATCAAACTGATATCAAAAATATAAATCTAAGTGTATTGTTGTTTGTTACAATATAACCACTGCATTGCCACAACTTAACCGTCCGATGATCGATTAGAAGGGAGCTAAAAAGAATATTTTAGGCACCTTTAAATACGAAAATCTGTTACCGAGGGATAAAATACTCATAAGTAAAGTCGCACTTAACAGCTGGTTAAATACATTAAAGCTTTTAAAATTGTAATCGAATTCATATCCAAAAAGCCTTTTAGTAGTATTCGCTTTTATATTTTTGTTATTGGTTATCCTCGGGCACATAAAAAATTCACTGTGAACAGATGAAAATACAATTTTATTTTACGCTTCAAACAGATTAATACTGTAATACACGATCTATATAAAATTCTATGGCACCAAAACCAAACTGGCCTAACAACGTTTTCGATTATAGCGCGCTTTGCCGTGCCCGGGCATATCACACAGTACGACCATAGCGTGCGGTCAACAAACAAGGTGTTGGCAAAGCAAGCGACGTCACGTGCCAAACATTAACTATAATGTTGAAATATAGCGGACGCGGACGGTGTTAACCTTTTCGAATGTGAAGGTAAAGTGTATGTTACAGGAATCAAATTATAACGAATTCAAAATATCAACACAATAACAATATTTAATGTTGTCGCATACAAAAACTTATATATATATATATATATAGCAAACTAGCATATGAGCTATTTAAGGAACGCGTGCACATCTTGTTATTAGCAAAAATAATTCTACTTACCTGCAATATTTTTATTGATTTTTTAAATAATTTCAAATGACAGAGTTAATGCGTCGCGGGTTTAGAGAAATTAAGCTCTACAACTTTAGTAACTTTAACAATTTATTGACAACGCGGCGCCCACCAACAAGTGGACGTCTAGCGACGAGGCGGTGTGGGTCGGGTCCCAGGTGGGTCTAATGAGCTAAGACCTTTAATGTCAAATATATCATCTACCTGTAATAATTAGGATATATACTTTTGTGTAAGCGTTGTCAGCAAGATAGTAGGTATTAGTAAGTATGTGTTTACATTATTACATTGCCGTCCTAGTAATAAAGAATATGAATAAAGAATATGTTCCAGCACAATGTTGTGATTTCGAAAGTTAACCTAAAACTATTAAATTAGTCTAATTTTCAACAGCAAGTCAGCCGCAAATTTTAAAATTTAGTTACCAATATTAAGTAGTTAGCCATTTAACTCGTAATTTCTTATCTTTTACTTACTACACTTTGGCAGCGAGCTCTGGAACAGGTTGCCAAAACCATCAGGACATAATTTCTATTATGTATTGCCATTTTATTTTAATGCCTAAAATACTGTTATGGTTTCGCGATTGAATTTCAAATATTTAGCTTTAATAAGTTTTATGGTTGCATTTTGTATGATGAATTTTCTGGATACATTCCAGAGGCTAATAGCGGTAAGCGTAGTATGGATTAATTCTTACACTAAATTCAACGAAAATTCCACGTTTTTATTCAAGACTAGCGGACGCCCGCGCCTTCGTCCGCGTGAAAGTAGATGTAAACTTTTAACTACCCCTACCCTACCCTACCCTACCCCTACCCTACCCATTAAGAATGCACACGCCCATGCAATTTCCCTTCACTGCTCTGCTCCTATTGATCGTAGCGCGATGAAAAGTATACTATAACCTGCGCAGGAGTGTGAAGAATAATTGTACCAAGTTTCGTTAAAATCCGTCGAGTAGTTTTTGTTTCTATAATGAACAGACAGAAAGACAGACAGACAGAAAGACAGACAGACAGACAAAAATTTCTGCTGATTGAACTGATTGCATTTTTGGCATCAGTATCGATCACTAATCACCCCCTGTTAGTTATTTTGAAAATATATTTCATGTACAGAATTGACCTCTCTACAGATTTATTATAAGTATAGATAGATATAGATGAGATTACAAAAATGTCTAAACATAGGCATTGCTAGATATTTGTTTGGATAGCTGCCTTACGAACCGGTGGTCTCTAGAAATAATCATCTTTGAGTACTTGTAAACTTAGTTTACAAGTTGCAACTTAGCATTTGAAATAAATGAATTTGAATTCGATATAATATAGTAAAACATCACAAAAACGATGATATCTCATTGTAAGAGGAGACTCGTACTCAACAGTGAGCCGAATATGGGTTGTTAATGACGATATACCGCTACACTAGAAGGATTGATAGTATAATAACAAAAAAACCGTTTCCATGTTAACCCGTTGTGGTTGTTTAATCAAGCGCTATACAATGCAATAATATTGAACAACTAGCTGACGCCGTACGGTTTTACCCGCGTGGTTCCCGTTCCCGTATGAATACGGGGATAATATACAGCCTATAGCCTTCCTCGATAAATGGGCTACCTAACACTGAATTAATTTTTCAAATCGGATCAATAGTTTCTGAGATTAGCGCGTTTAATCAAACAAACAAACAAACTCTTCAGCTTTATAATATTAGTATAGATGTAAACAGGTCATTACAGGTATGAAATAATGCATTATAAAGTGGTTGAGGGAATCCATAATAATTAATTTTGCGTCAGTCTATTAGAGCTCTAATTTTAGATTCGTGCTCGATTTAATTAAATTAGAACGTTTTAATTATACACTTTCTCAATATTTGTTTTAATTATATACCTATTACTCACTTTACTGATTCCGTTATACTCTCACCATCATCATTATTAGACTACTAACGGACGCCCGCGACTTCGTCCGCGTGGAATTCAGTTTTTCACAAATCCCGCGGGAACCGTGGATTTTTCCGGGATGAAAAGTAGCCTATGTGTTAATACAGAGAAAAAATCTCAGGATCTCAGGGTAGGCAGGACAATAGTACGTTCTTTTTTTTAAAATAATATCTTTAAACCGAATCTTCCAAAGCGCCAACCACCTACATTGGACGAGCGTGGTGGGTCTGAACTCCATATTATTATCTGTCGTGTATAAAGGCTAGCTCTGTAGTCGACCGTTAAAGTACCAAGGCAATTGATGACTATGTTCATTATTTTTTTAATATTGTAACTTAGCAAAAAAGAATAAACAAATACATAAAATAATTCATAACCTTAGCGTAACCTACGATAACCTACATCGTTCAAGGCTAGAGCCCCCAAGTTATAATAATAACGTTTATAATTTACCTCCCGCGGGTAAAACGAGTACGTGTCTTATGACAAATTGGCCACTTAAGCTTTAAGTTGCGCGCCGACCGTATAGGCAGAACAGAAAATATAATATGTCTAATGGTTATATACAATATGACACCGTGTTATAGTATTGATTTAATGTGAATTGATAAGTAAGAAGATCAAAATTAGAAGCGATCTTCACTCATCTGTCGGATGAAAAGTGTTTTATTTAAAGTTTAATAAATTGAAACAATAACATTTTTTACCCTTTTTATGTCTTTAAAACTATTGTTAATAGTTTAATTTTGTTATTAATGTTTGAAATGTATACGGTTAGTATCAGGTCAACTAGTATTTTTTATTTTAATTAATAACTAATACTTCTCGTACCCTTCATAAGACGTAAAGCCTTTGTTAGGAGTATTATTAGGATATCATTCTTTTCTGAATATCCAAAACGAAAGCCTGTATTATAATAAGACATACTAGCCGACGTAAAATAGGCCATAACACTCATAAATAAGGTGGTAACTGAATTTCCAAAATCGGTTCCGAAGATCCACAAATTACCCCTTAATGTAAGTATAGATTAACAAACCGTGATAGCCCAGTGAATATGAACTCTGCCTCCGATTCCGGATGGTGTGGGTTCGAATCCGGTCCGGGGCATGCGCCTCTAACTTTTCAGTTGTGTGCATTTTAAGTAATTAAATATCACGTGTCTCAAACTGTGAAGGAAACATCGCGAGGAAACCTGCATACCAGAGAATTTTCTTATGTCTCTGCGTGTGTGAAGTCTGCCAATCCGTATTGGGTCAGCGTGGTGGACTATTAGCCTTATTATCAACCCATGTTGATAATGATGATGATGATGATGAGATTAACAATGACTGTAAACAGTTCGATAAGGTAGGTAATTCTCGACCGTCAATCGTATTACCACTAATCCTTAGCTTACTGATGTACTAGGGTTACCTACGCATAAAGCGATAAGTCCGCTTGATGTGTTAATAATCTTCTTGTATATTATTATCGAAATACGAATAATAATTACTTGATTAAAAGATTACCGCAGACTTATATTATTGTTTGATTACTGAAAAAAGGTACAATATTAAAGTATATTTAAAATTTTGTAAGAATAAATATATTTTTAACACTATCAAGTTAGTTCCATAGTAAAATTAAAATTAACAATTTAACAATGCATATTTAATTGTGATAATGATATTCTTAATAAAGTTTATTTCTTGATAATTAGATTAAAAACTTTTAATCTCAAGCTAAAGCTACTTTAACGTGATATCGTCAAAATCTTAATCAAAATTAATATATTTCAGGTAAGCCTAGTTTACATGCACTTTTGTAATTAATGGTGGACTGACGACATGAAGCAAGTCGCAGGGATTCGCTGGATGCAGGTGGCTCAGTATCGTGATGTTTGGAAGCCCCTATAAAAGTCCTATGTATTGCAGTGAATGTTGATCAGCTGATATGATCACGATTTCAAATGTCAAGTTTGACTATTTGTAAAGACTCTACCACCGGTCCGGTTCTACTGAGAAGAGTAGGCAAAATACAGTTACTCATGTAAAAATCTGTTTGTAACTGCGCTAAAATGATGTACCTTAGAAAAATAAAACTTATCACTTATTACACTTGGGTCTGGATCCTTAAAACCTGCTGAATCTCAAAGCCATACGCTGCAAACTCCATACTTACCTACCACTACGGTAGCCATGGTACATTAGGGTGAGTCTCGTTTGTATGAGAAACAAAAATGTTTTGTTTTGACTTGTAATAGCTATAAAAATGTGTTACAAGATTATACGAACTTAAATAAAAAGTTTCAGTGTAATCGGATATTATCTTCTGCCTCCGGATTGATCCTGAAATTAGAAAAATGTCGAAACAAATGGATTTCTTAAAAAAAATATTAATGACGTAAGTGTAGGTGATAATAATGATACACAATAAAAGATACCTATATTTCACTTAAACGTCAAATTATAGTCTAGTTTCAGCCAAAATTTAATAAAAATAAAAAGATTTTTGACCCACCCTAGACTACAATGTACGTAATATGTATTCTATGGCCATAGTAGGTACCTGTGATAGGAACATGAACTAAAAATCTTTCAATTTTTATAAAATAAAGCCGGTGTGGCTTTCTCATTCTATTAATAATTTTACTCAGAGCAAACGGAAAAATAACTTGTAATTCATCGACTTGCCCCACGAAATTGGTACCTTTAAAACCAGTGCCGACTGTATTATTTTAAAATTCACGAGAGATAAATCACGAAATTCGCCCTGGAAACCTTTTTTGGCAGCACCACGCCTTACTGGTGCCAAGTCGACGAAAAATGCTTCAAGTGATCATGGTTTCGGATTCATCAAAAATTATACTGTACTGAGCTTAAAAGTGGCTGACACGAATAATAATATCGATGAGAGCACAAATTCACAATTCATGAAGTTTATTATTAATTTTTATCGAAAACGAGGTCTTAAAAGTTTTTCGGTAAATTTCGGTTTTTAAATTAGTTTCAAGTACCTACGCCGTAGAAGTAGTGTGCGAGAGGATTACCAGCAAAATCTCTTTATAACTTGCTTATAGACCTTGGCATCTGCAGTAAGTTCTATATTACAACGGGTATCCAAAGCTGCTCTAATAGGATCTTACCGAATTTGGCTAGGCAGGGAGAACAACACGAGCAGACAACGGGGATTGTTGATCGATCGTCAAGGAATTCCTTAACCCTACATCCTGTAGTCACAAGTCCAGGACTCTGCTCGGAGTTTTTCTCTCTAGCACGCAATAGAACCGGCACCTGCACGGTGAATCCATGGAATGCTAAGATATTCGTCTCTCTCTATGAGTATTTATAAAACTAAAATAGACAGTTTCGGTGACTGTTTCATACCACCACCAACTAAATATGACAAAACGAAAAATTTTATTACCGTAAGCCCGCGAATCTGCATTAGAGCAACCTGGTAGGCCTAATAAGCTCCATAACTTATTAAAAGGGAGTCCTGTAGCGCTTTTCTGTAATTATGTTTTTATAACTCACAAGTGTGAGTTTCGAATCCGCCTCTAACTCTCACTGTCTAACACGATACTATAGACTGAGAAAGATAGAGGTGATTTCGAAACTCACACTTGCGACTTATCTTCTATCTATATCTATAGGTACTTATAATAAATCTGTAGAGAGGTCAATGAAATATATTTCCAAAATAATTATCAGGGGGTAAGAAGTGATCGATACTGATGCCAAAAATGCAATCAGTAAAACTTATGTCTGTCTGTCTGTCTTTCTGTCTGTTCGTTATTGAAACAAAAACTACTCAGCGGATTTTAACGAAACTTGGCACAATTATTCTTCATACTCCTGGGCAGGTTATAGTATACTTTCATCGGACGAAGCCGCGGGCGTCCACTAGTACAAAATATAGTTACAGAATAGCACTGCTAGGCCTGAAGTAGACCGCTAAAATAGGCTGATAATGATAAATTGTGCAGTTTTCAAAATGTATTACAGAATTTCAGTTAGGCACATAATATTCAGCATTTCTAAGTTCATTCGAGCAAACTCGAATATTGTATTGCATTCTGTATCTTCGAATATTGCATGCGATGCGATGCAGGTGAAATATGCAGTGATATTTCGGTAAAGTGAGTGACTAAAAGTTGCGTAGCTAGCTAATCTTGTTTTCAATACGTTTTAAATTGAAAATAGATTATTATATATGAGTAAACTTATATATATTTTTAAAGCCCAGTGGATGTGACCTCTGCCTCCGAATCTGGAAGGTGTAGGTTTGAATCTGGTCCACGGCATGCACCTCCAACTTTGCAGTTATGTGCAGAAATTACTTATCAATCAAACGGCGAAGAAAAAATATCGTGAGGAAACCTGCACACCTGAGAATTTTCTTAATTCTCTGCGTGTGTGTCTTCCAATCTGCATTGGGCCAGCGTGGTGGACTATTTGGCTTAATGCCATTTTGAGAGGAGACTCGAGCTCAGCAGTAAGCCGAATATGGGTTGATAATGATGATGATGATGAAACTTACTACTCCAGAGGCCACTCATAGAGCCCAATTTGTTGGGTTGTATCATTCGATGACGTATTTTTTTATTTTCATTTATTATTATGTACTTAGACGTAAATAAATTTTCGAGTAGGTAATGTATATTCATCCATAGTATATAATATTATAAAGGAAAAAGGAAAAATTTGATTATTTTTTGTATGTTTTAAATAGGCTCTGAAACTAATGAACCAATTTGAAAAATTCTTTCACTTTTGGAAAGCTACACTATCTCCGAGTTCCATATATATTTTATCCCTATATTCCTACGGGAACGAAAACCACGCGGGTAAAACTGCGTGGCGTTTGCTAGTGTATTAATAAAGAAAGAAAGAAAGAAAAATGCGTTTATTTCGAAATTATGCCACACATCACAATACCCTCCGATATGTAACATAACCCACGAATCAGGACACGTAGCGCTGATTTTCAGTTGGAGCCACAGATTGTGTAACGCCACGAACACAGCCAACACAACCTTATAATCTAAACTAATACCTACAATAAATCTCTCAATAAACTCACAACAAACACAAGACTTAAGTTTGCAGAGACTCTTCTACCAATTTGGAAACTGGAATCAACTGAGAAGAGGTACCTAGAAGCAAAGCAGTTGCTCTTTGGAAACATCAATATTTGCAATAATTTGAAAGGCGATCCGATTGCCCTCAAGCATCTTTGTTTCTATAGAAATCTCAACATAATAACTGCTTCAACACAATCAACTTTATATCCTTTCCTAACTTCAAATAAACTGTTTGCCCAGTTATAAGGAACTATTTAATTACAATTTCTAGATTAATTGAGAGCCAACCTAGATCCTCGGTTAGTGCGCTGAGCAATATTTTGTTAATATTGTCATCACTGCTGAGAGCGAGTCTCCTCTCAGAATGAGATGGGCTAGGCCAATAGTCCACCACGCTGGATTGGCAGACAGGTTTCTTAAAGATGTTTTTCCTTCACTATTTGAGACAAGTGATATTTAATTTCTTAAAATGCACACAACTGAAAAGTTCGAGGTGCATGCCCCGGACCGGATTCAAACCTACGCCCTCCAAATCACGCCTCTTGTTGATTGATATATTATACATCACAATAATCTAGTGAAAGCTGAAAATTAAATAAAAAGTTAATACTAAATAAGTTTTATCATTACGACCCCGTTGCTTGACAACTGTTTGATCGAAAAAAAAATGATTGATAATAATAATGTAGCACGAGGGTAGAAGAGTGTGTGACCTAGTTGCGATAGCGTATATCAAAGTGTAATATTGTGACTGAGCCAAGTAGGGCCAAAATTATTATAATTAAAGCCATTACGTCTGGGCCACAAACTTATGGCCCACTCGGTTTGCTACAAGCGTCATGAAGTTTGTTTCAATTGTTACTCTCAAATATGAAATACAACATACAACATGTATTACAACAGCTACTGAAATACAACATACAGCTACTAATTAGCATATTCTCGAGTAAAATGTTCGCATGAGCGGCTTTCCTTAAAAAGTCAGTTTCGTAGTAAGCCAGTCAGAGTGCCATAACTTAAACGTCCATTCCCACGAGCGCTATATTCAAATAGAACAAATGCATTCCCAAGATTATGTTCACACGTCAGTGTTTTAAAAACGCGTCGCTTTTTTTCGGGCTGTGTTGCGTTTTCATTCTTAATCATTTTCTTTGACGTATGCTAGTTGAGGTATACAAAATTGAGATTCATTGTAAAAACGTCATCCGGTCCTTACTTGTGGATATCACAATAGGTAAATGATATTATGTCAATTGATTTGATATTTATTTTAATAGGTTGGTAATAAAGACCAAAATAGTGAATTTGACAGGCCAGCAGATTGACATGACAAGTTTGAATTAACGTTTGACGCTGACGCTTATTGATTCGTGGCCCATAATAAAAGTGAAGGTAACCCTAAAACTTCATAAAGCACTTTCTATAATAATAGTCTTTAGGTGCACACGATTTTGTTTGTTTTCTTTATTTATATTCCCAACGCAAAAAAAAACGGGTGTTATGAGTTTCTCTCATACTTTCGAACCGGTAATAGAGTTACTACTTACTGACAGAATTACATATACGAGTATTATAATGTAGTAAGTAAAAACAGAATATTATAATATTTTTTCAAGTTATTTATACAACTAAGTAAAAAGTTTATACTTATTATTTGTGGAAAAAATACTATTGTTATAAAGCATTATTAATGTTTCTTTCCCCTCCAATTAAGAGAAAAGCTTTTCCTAGAAGTAGTTATAATGCACAACGGTGATAGCTCAACAACTATCTTGAGATTTTTCTATTTTAATCACTATAATAGCTAACCGCTACAAACGCTAATGCTTCGAAAAACTAAAAATATTATTGGAATTTAATAGTGATTATTCCATTAATAGGCCCACTTGAGCTTTCCATAGCTACGTTTTAAGTTGTCGTAGCATTAGCGTTTTTAGAAAGAGAATCGATAGGACATGGCTATAAGCCCAGAAGATTTTCTAATGCGTTGTCTGCATTTGAATGACTTTTTCACATAGGTACTCGTACTTCTAAAATGAAACTGCTCGTGCAGCAGCTAAGCCGTTTTTAGTGTGAAATATTTAAGAGATAGATTGCATCCTAAAAAAAATATTTTTATTAATATTGGTTTTATTTTTTTATATTGCAATTTTATTTTCTGGCAAAGATAACGAAAGATCAGTTTTTCGTTATTTATGAAAAAAAAAAGTGCTTTTTTCAGTTGAAACAGTTAAAATGTTGGGGTAGTCGTCTCTAAGACTGTAGAATCGTAAATATATTTAATAAACAGTTTTAAACTATCATAATAATAACCAAACAAATAATTTAATGAAGATTAAAAAAAACATAATCTCTCTAAACATTTACTTTCTTCTTTAAATTACGTGTTGGGAAATTTTATCCTTTATATTCTTATTATTTAATAATTATTATTTGTGTATAAAATTATAACACTTAAGCTACAAAAACATTTTCTAAAGAGAACCTCCATTGCACTCAAACCTCCATTGTTCAACTTTAAAATGTTGAGAGGGCTTAAATAATAATTAGTAAACGTTAAACAGTTTATACTTTGAAGGTTGTTTAATTATTGTGCTCGTTGTTCAAAGTTTTCAGACTCAGTGTCTTCCATTGCCTTCGAGTTGAAGAGTAGACAATAAAAAACTTTATTAATAAAAAAAAAATAACGGATGTCCGTTAGAAAAAAGATATTTTTACTAATTACTGAAGATTAAAAAAAAGTTTGCTTAAATGCCTATTAATTATTATAAGTTAACTGAACACTTCAATGCCCCGATAATTATTGATTAAACGTAAGCTTATAGAAAAGTCGTATTATGGTGTCAATGATTACGTAAATGACAAAATTGCTTGGAAATGAAATGTATTACATGACAGGCTACTTATATACCTATTGTTAAATGGTGATAAACTAAAAAAGGATAAACCTAGCTGAGTTTGTTGTGGGCTCTTCTCGGACCAAGGCGCGTTTGGAACCCTCGTAACTTTGATTTTAAGTTTTCGATTAATTATTATCACCATTATCTTAAGTTTAATATTATTACCTGACGTTTCGAAAGAGTTTGTAAACTAAGCCTATTTGAAATAAATGAATTTTGACTTTGACTTTGACTTCTTACGAAGAAAACCTATTAATATGTCAAGCATGTTATAATTATAAAGATATTTGACAATGTGTTCAAAATGATCAGGGAAGAAAATAATGAATTAATGATTTAAAATTAAATATAAACAATACAGGTTTATTTAATCTTAGCTTTCCCAATGTATAGGTTTAGGAAGCCTGAAGCCTGAAGGTCAGGAAGCCTCCTTCAAACTTGGATTATTGAAACAAAATCATGGATCAGGATGGTATACTCATGTTATGATCTTTGTTTCAGAAATCCAAGTTGGACTGACGATATCAAGCGAGTCGTAGGGATTCGCTGGATGCAGGCGGCTCAAGATCGTGATGTTTGGAAGTCCCTACAGAAGGCCTATGTCTTGGTGTATACGTCCATCGGCTGATATGATGATTTTCAAAAATTTAATACGGTACGATAGTCCTGATATAGTTTGAAAAAAAAAACCCTTCCTTCATCCTATAGAATGAAAGAAAGAGATACTGTTTTTACTAAAAACTCTCACCTGATGATAAAACAATCTAAGGTGGAAGCGGGCTAACTTGTTAGGAGGAGTATGAAATTTCGGTTTCTACCCGACATCGTACCGGAACGCTAAATCGCTTGGCGGTACGTCTCTGCCTGAAGGGTGGTAGACACAGCCGAAGCCTCTCTTTACTTTACTTGTCTTAAAAAACTCGTCAAATAAGTTCAACTTAAGATATTACGTCAGCAAAGACCGGCTGAGGGTAAATCGTTTATTGTGTTTACAGTCACGTCCCTATCCCTTCCTGGAACGGGTCGGATAATTCCGTATTCATAGTTATCGACTATCGATATATATTTTGTATTGAGCAATTTTTTGATCGTTTATTTTATGTATAAATCGTAAGATATGAATTATATACTGAGGGCCTATTAGATAAGTTCTCGTTTATAATTATTATTTTTTACTTTAAAATTTAGCTTCCAAATATCACGATCCTAAAGCGGCTGCATTCAGCGAATCCCTGCGACTCGCTTGATGTCGTATGTTCACCTGGTGGGGGGTCGACTAACACTGCGATTTCTAGTACAGGGTCGCCATTCCAGCACCTTGGGATCCCAACGTCCATAGGCTCTTCGAACTATGTGCCCCGCACATTGACACTTCAGCTTCGCGACTCGTGAGCTATGTGGGTGACATTGGTTCTTCTGCGGATACCCTCAGTTGTGATTTTTGTTTCTAATCTTTGAGTGAGAAAACGAAGAATATCTTGTTATAATTGCTTGTTTGTTAGAGGAAGATAAAGTAAGAAAACTAATAATCTAAAAAAAGAAAACATAATACGAGTATTATGTGGGTACACTATATATTTAAGAAGAGATCGCAACATGGACAAACTCACAAACTATTTCATTTTCAACGTGAGCGATGCGATACACGATAAATTCTTCCGATATTTTCAGCGTCGTCCACTCCACTATTCGGCGTTTCGTATGACGTCTTTGGCACGCATCGCTAAAGTTGCCCTAGGAACATTGGCATTGTCGACAAAAATGGCATCGGGATTTATGAGATCCGTACGATGCAGATAAGGGAACGCAAAGAATACTACGATCCGTTTAATGCGATGCGTCCGATACTTACGATGCGAAAATGTGGACGCCTACCTTTAATAACGTTTCCTGTATTTATCATGTCGTCACTATCAGATTGAATTCCTGATAAAGGTTGATTTAACCGTTCACGTCCAGGCGGCAGGGATAAGGGATCGGTGCGGACGGTGCAAGTAACGTGTGATCAATGTGGGGAATGCTGTGATCGGCCTATCCCTTTGCTCTTTATTGGATGTCTATTACTATGGAATTCTTCGCTGATGAAAATCCATAGGATTGTTCTAATAGCCGTCTGTAGGTATGTATGTACCTTTGAATAAGTTAAATTAATATTATAAAGAGGTATAGTTTGTTGGTGGCAATCTGTGGGTATACTAAATTTATTTTGAAAAATTTTTTTTTGCTCTTTACAAGTTAGTTCTTGATTGCTATCACACTTGAGAAGATGCAATCTAAGATGGAAGCAGGTTAACTCGTTAAGCGTATAGAATGAAAATCGACATCAATTTCGGTTTTTACGCGACATCGTACCGGAACGTTAAATATAAGTCCATTTTTTCGTTTTTGTGGTACGGAACCCTAAAAAACGAAAAAATGCGACGGCTGGTGGATTGCAAAAAAGCCCTGGGCACAAACACAATATATTTCGCTTCACAGAACTATTTCAAAACCATATTTAAAATATCTGTGAGCATTTTTATAAAATAATTGTTTTGAAAATAGAAAGAAAGAAACAGCAAACATAAATCTAAGCTTCGAAATTTTTGCATGCTCGTGGTGTTTCTAAAGCATAAAGGACCGTTCACATGTAAAGTATTACTCGGCCAGCTACTAAAAAAAGACTCACTTTCAAGTAATAGCTTAAGTAGAAGTAATGCTTCGATGCAGCCAAAATAGACCTGAACATTTTGATGATGAGACTAAGTGCAAATATGGCCTAACAAAAAAGAAACAATCAGCTAACGCTTACAGCAAACGTGAGGGCTCCTGAGGGCACACATAACTAAAAAAAATTGTTAAACTTGTTCCTTGCAATGCACACTAATCATAACGTAATCGCCTGGCGATACGGTTACGATCCCTATCCGAGTTGGTAATGTGCAATGACCTTAACTTTGTATGAGGTGCGTGTTTTAGTTAGCGTCCGTTTCGTGCCACGCTACTAATAGGCACCGCTAATTACTATGTTTTAGACACGAGACCTTTGTTGTTGTAAAGCGTTCAGGAAAATGTATTTGCGTTAAGATAATAAAAACAATTAATTTGTTTTATTTATCGTGGCTTGGATGAAAAAAAAACATTATCATTGCTTATACATCATAAATTTCAACATTGCAATATCACAAGGGGAAACCCTTATTTTTGGATGAAAACAGAAAAGTGATCGTGGCCATAGCTGAGTCGACGGAGATGTACCGGAGGTGCTTGATAGTAAAGCGACTCCTGGTTGACGGCGAGGCAAAAGGCAAAACTGACGATTCTTTTCCGAGTTAGTGTGCTTTGACCCTAAATCGCTTGGTGATATGGCGATATTTATCATTGCTGGTAGAGTGGTGTAATGTAACCAGACAAGACTGAAGTCTGCCACTTGTATCGGTTTGAACCAAGTTTTATGATATGAGAACTACATAAATATTTGGCTCGCTGTTGAGCATGAGTCTCCTCTCAGAAAGAGAGGTGTTAGGCTTTGTCCACCACGCGGGCCCAATGCGGATTGGCAGAGTTCACATAATTATGCAAGTTTCCTCACGATGTTTTTCCTTCACCGTTTGAAACACATGATATTTAATTTCTTAAAATGCACATAACTGAAAAATTGGAGGTGCATGCCACGGATCGGATTCGAACCTACGCCCTCCGAATCGAGGTCACATCCTAGACTATCACGTCTCTGCATAAATATACTCGTAAATATAGTGCTTTCCTTAAAATTTACCTGTATAACAACTGTCTAGAAGTATCATAAAACTATTTGTTTTAGAGAATCTTTTTTAGAGAGTTTGTTTGTTTGATTGAACGCGCTCATCTCAGGAACTACTGGTCTTATTTAAAAAATTATTTCAGTATAAGATTGCCCATTTATTGAGGAAGGCTATATGCTATATATTATCCTAGTATTCTAACGGGAACGGGAACTACGCGGGTGTAACCGCGCGGCGTAAACTAGTCCCTTATAAAGCATTTTGTGGAAGTTACTAATTACTATAATTACAAAAGGATACCACCGGTCACAACATCTCATAGTTTTACAGAAAGCTCTTGAAACGCTCTCCAAGCTGAACTAAATTTCGATTCTCCAATCATTGAAATGGACGTTAAACTAAGCTAAAACAATGTTTATTCAGAATCAATTGTAACTTCCGAGTATTGGTTTGATATTAGAGTAATTGGAGGATTTTGATAATCCTTAATATCTATATAATTGTGGTATTCATGTATTTTTGACTAACAATAATTATTTTTATAAGTGTATAGTAATAATTATTTTAATAATTTTAATAAGGAGTAATATATAAAGCTGAAGAGTTTGTTTGTTTGATTGAACGCGCTAATCTCAGGAACTACTGGTGCGATTTGAAAAATTCTTTCAGTGTTAGATAGCCCATTTATCGAGGAAGGCTATAGGCTATATATTAATCCCGTACTCCTACGAAAACGAGAAACATGCGGGTGAAACCGCGCGGCGTCAGCTAGTAAGTAATTAAAATCCTAGTTGCCTATCATACAAATGAAATGAAATGAAATTTTATTTGCCTAATACACGTATACAAATGGTGTTTTACAAGTATTATTAGTCACAGTGTATTACCATTAACATGGTGTGCAAATTTTACAATTTTATAAAGCACTGTTTAAGTAATATTATTTACTTACAATGTTATAATTGTTACTAATAAAATAAATACAATTAAGATTGACATTTAAATATACATAATTAAAATTAAATTATACGAAAATATGTCCAAATGAAATTACAATCTACCGCAGGAAGACATGTTATTTTAATAGTCAGATATAATAGAAAATTATAAGAGAATCATGCATTATTATTAGATTACACAAAATAAATCAAATTAAAATTTATCTAGCGAAAAGTTCGTCTAATGAGTAGAACGATTTATTACACAGCCAACGAAAGAGATTTGTTTTAAAATTTCGAGTAGTTTGGCTCTTTAAATCTGCATCTAATTTATTGTATATTTTGATGCACATAGCGTGTGGTGACTTTAATGTCTGCTTTAATTTGTATTGCATTTGACATAACCGAAATAAGAAAAATGGCCCTTATGCACTTTTTTGTGTAACAATATATGCGTATACCTTTGATAGCAAGGCAAACTTCTAGTTTCCTCAAAATGACAATCTGTCTGTCTAATACAGGCCCTAGTACTAAGAGCAAGTTATTCGTTCATAAAGCTTGTAACAACATAAATATACAACATGAAATCATCAAAGATAAAAGCCTCAAGAGCACATAGAATGGATTCCAGCTATTAGAGTAATAGTTTCTAATATGAAATCGGTTTTCGCTGAGTGGACATGACTATCGAATACTTATGTATAACAGAACTTGGAAGTCGTCCAAAGTTCCGATATCCAATAAAACGCACTATTATTATTATTATCGTCATTTGGACAATTTACGATAATTTTACTTTCGTATTATTGTCGTATTTTAGCTGTAATATTTTGGAGGGCAAGAGTAATTTTGAAAAGGGTCCGTTTTGTATATTTTACAAAAAAAATATTTTTATTTATTTTCAAATTCATTTTAGAAAAAAAACGTGTGCCGCGATATAGCATTTTTTATCAACTTATGCAATTCCAATTATTTAATTATTTTATTCATGCAGAATTTTTTTCCTTTGATATTAATTCAAGTTAAATTTTTTGAGCGGTGTGACCGATAAGAAAACAATTTTTTTCTTTTATTGAATAGATGAGAAATACTAATAATAAGGCCACTTAAATATAACAACAAAAAGAATAAATAAATAAATAAAAAATGTCTTTACGTTGAGCTAGAATCGAACTCTGGTCTAATAAGTTCTGCCCCTTAGTTTCGCTCCACTTGTTCAGTTGAGTAGATATGATAACGACGAAATGTGTTAATTTGTTGCACGGCTTGGGTGTTAGGTTTATTTTCGTTACGGAATTTCTTGATTCGATCGCCGCGCTAATATCACAACTAAAGTTTTAAAAGCAATAGCTTTTAAAACTTTAGTTGTGATATTAGATAGTTTTTCTAATAATATCTGATCCAAACTAAAGAAAATAAAAAATACGATTTAAAATTGGATGATTAAACGTCTGGGATCTATATTGCCTGCAGCGATCTAAAGCTACTCTTACCATGATTCACGTTGTGCCTTTCGGGTTACTTACTCGTACAGTAGGAACTTATGAAGACGAACCATTAGTAAGAAAGAAAATAAGTTTATTCATTTTAGTGTCACAAACAGTACATCCTATCTAAGATATATATGACTGTCTGTAACACCAAACAGAAAGGGTTTACTGCTCAGCAGTTTAGCCGTTCATTGCGTTAGTTTAGTTAGGTTCAATAAGATGATAGTGAGGTCTGTACAGAAAGTTTAAAGTTAAAAATAATAAAAAAGCGTGTGTCAGCTCCAACTCACGATGGAATAATCTTTCAGATCGGCTGTCTAGGTGTATATTGATCCGCAGCATACACTATGTACGTTTCAATACCTACGCCTGAAAAGTGAAAGGTGCGCAACCAAAGAGCAGCGGGCCGCGGCGTGCACGATGTTGACGGCAGCGCACAGAATAGGTTGCGCACAAAAACGTAACGCTGTCATTCGTTCATCGAATTTTTTCATACCGGGGGCTATAATATATGAAAAATCGATTCTTAACTATTTGACTCCTAAATGGACGACCGGTCGCCCTGTATCCGTTACGTGACATGTAAAAAAATATAAAGTAAACTAAGGGCAATAGGCGAGCACAGTATCATGCTCCGCGCGATAGAGGAATATAAAGATTTTTTAAATGGCTCACAACGGTAGATTAAAACCGCATTCCCTGACTGTCGGCTTCTTCAACGCAGACGGGCTTTTCGATAAAATACTCGAGGGCAGCGAATGGTTAAGGAAAAAAAGAAATATATAACTCTCTTTCGGCAGTCGGATAAAAACATCCAATGTAAACTATTAGAGTAATAACATGTAATACAAAGTTAGCTGCCGAGTGGGCACGGCTACTGTTTTTGGATGGCTTCCAAAACCAGTGCCGCCGTGTTTTGTGACCATCATACCAATGGACAGTTCTGCTTTGTAGGTTACATTTTGTGCTTTTTTTTTTTATTCGCTCAAGTTGCAAGGCAAAGATCGCTGAGGATAAGGTCACCTTTTTTGATATACCTACTTTGTTGTACTGTTTATACAACTTGTGTTGTGTTTGATTTTTTTGTGCCTCGCCAAATTTTTATTATTAAAGGACAATAGTCGGAAAAGACTGTGTAAGGAATGGGTACGACATTATAGTCTGAAGGGAAGGGATTGAACCACCACCCTTCTATAATGAAGTACCGTTGAACAATTGTAGCTTTAAAAAGGTTACTTCAAAAGGACATCAAATATTATCTTCTAGAGTTCAAGAGAAAAAAAGATGCATACAATTAGTTTAGATTCAGGTTCTTCTGGTAGTACTTACTTAGTTAGTTAATAAAAAATATACAATTATACATGAACCAATTATCATCATTATCAGCATAATAAAACGGCTTAATACAGAGCAGGCATCCTATGTTGGAGAGGGGATTATAGGCTTATCAAACCAAAGTCAATTTATAAACAATAACCCTCATCGTGAGGAGATGACCCACACATAAGTAACAATAAATTATATCAAAATCCGGAAACGGAGGACTTCTTAAAAACTTTTTGGTATGCCCTCTGGATTTACAAAACAGAGGTCCTGGGTTCGATCCCCGGCTAGGCGGATTGAGATTTTCTTAATTGGTCCAGGTCTGGCAGGTGGGCTTTGGCCGTGGCTAATTACCACCCTACCGGCAAAGACGTACCGCCAATCGATTTAGCATTATGGTACGATGCCGTGTAGAAACCGAAAGGGATGTATTTTCCTCCTCCTCCTAACAAGTTAGCCCACTTTTATCTTAGACTGGATCTTCACTTACCATCAGGTGTGATTGTAGTCAACAGCTAACTTGTAAAGAATAAAGGTGCGACAAAGGTGCTTGGAGGCCATTGTATCAGCTTCCACCTTCACACAGGAAATAAAACTATAAGAAATTGTAATTTAATTGTTATCAAATGTAAATTGTAATACTGTATGACTTTTTCAAAAGAGCAACTGTTGAGTTTCTTGCCGGTATCTTCTCAGCAGAACCTGCCTTCCGAACCGGTGGTAGAATCTTTACAAATAGTCAACTGACGTGTCAAAAGTGCTTGTAAACTGAGCCTACTTGAAATAAATGATTTTTGATTTGATTTGATTTGATTTAAAAAAAACCACCGAATAAATCTGAAAATTCATATAATTCCACCAAATTCATAGTTTCTATTTGGGTACCCAAGCTTTAGTGAAACGCCAAGCGTGTCATAAGTGACTGACTCTGCATCCTTCCCAAGCAATTGCTCTCAACTACGCCTACAAATCACGAAAATCAATTTATGTCTACCGAATTCATCGAGCCTCTAAAGCCTTCTAAATAAACATGAGTCTTGGCCGAACTGACATTTGGAATAAAGCTGAATAAACCGAAAATGTTCGTAAATATTTTTTGGCCAATCGTAGCATAATTACTATTTTCATGCTAAAATTTTGCTAACTTAACCGACTTCAAAAATAAAGGAGGAGCTTCTCAATTCGACGCGTTATTTTTGTTTATTTCTATTACCTCATAACTTCGGTATTTCTTAAAGAATTTTTAAAATGAAAGCGCCTTCAAAGTGATCAGAAGGTAACACATACGATGTTAGTTTTCGCTATTTAGTTTATTTTTGAGATTTTGAAGTCGGTTGAATTTTTTTGTTAAAATTATTTTATTAAACAGTGCATTTATAAAATACCTTATGGAAACACTATCAAACGCACTTGCCGTCCCTATAATTTTCGAAAGTTCCCCTCGATTTCTCCAGGATGCCATCATCAGATCCTGACATGAAAAAAATGGGACCACCCTGGAATGGAACCCTTCAAAACACAAAAAGAATTTTCAAAATCGGTCTACAAATGACGGAATTATCGCTGGACATACATAAAAAAAAAAAAAAAAAAAAACATACATACAGCCGAACGTAGAACCTCCTCCTTTTTGGAAGTCGGTTAAAAAGGCAAAAAATAGGCAAGATGGTTATCGACAAAGAAAAATTGTTACTGAAGAACTGTTAATAAAATTTAATAAATCAAATCAAAGTATAAACTCTCTTTTAGAGAAAAAATTAATATTATGTTATATAATTGAAAATACACAAAAAAGTTAGTTAAAATTATCAACCATTATCAAGAGATACACTAATTATACCTAATGCCTTCTAAAAATTACCTTACTTACAAAATATTTATAACAAAAAAATTAAAGGTTTATTTTCCTACGTACTAATTATAATCAGTAAATATAAATTTAGTTACATTATTATGTTAAGAAACCAAATCCAATAAACAATCGATTATTACTAAACTTATTTTTTTTTAATTTTTTTTTTTTTTTTATTGAGAAAGAATACAATAAGGAACTTAAGCTAACTTATCCTAATAACTATACAAATCATGCCCACGTGGAATGGTGGCAAGAATACTGGCTGCATTTCCGCGCTGGACAGCCAGGCTGATCCTTTGCGCAAAAAATGAGCCAGCCCTTCTGTCACCAGTCGAGGCAACAAGCCGCGGTGAAATAGTACGGAAAAATTTTTTGGCACTGCGACTCCATGGCCCAACTTATTTTTTAAATTATGTTAAATCCTTGACATATTCTCATCATCATCTCAATAAGATATTCGTTCGATTAATCTATTATCGATCGCTCTCACCATTAAGCAAAAAAAGTCCAAATATTAATCACCGCGAAATCAGATTACACTGAAAGTGCAACATTGTAAGTGTCAAAGCTTTACGCGGAATATTAGTAGCTTATTAATGTCACAGCAAGAGGCAAAGCTGAAGCCTTTTTCTGAAAAAGCTGGTTTAAAATTGTTAAAAGGCTCAACAAAGTGCGCTTAAAATTGCTTTAAACTGCAGCTTTGTCCAGAATAAGTTAACAGAGGTTTTTCGTAAAAACAAAACATAGTGGTTTTATATAGACATCGCTTTTCGAGTTGCAGTTAATGGACGGGGTCCTATCACGATAAGTAAATTAATGAACAGTTTAGTTATTGGTGGCAATGGGCAGGCCACATAGTTCGAAGAGCCGATGGGCGTTAGGGTCCCACGGAGATGGAATGGCGTCCCCGAACCGGAAAGCGCAGTGTTGGTCGACCCCCCACTAGGTGGACCGAAGACATCAAGCGGGTTGCAGGGAGCCGCTGGATGCTGGCGGCGGTCGACTAATAGAAAATTATCACGTAACTCTCATCAAATGGCATCGCGTCCCAAATGGCGCGTGGCCGGTACACTTGACTAGAGTGAGGCACCCTGCCTCCACTCTAGTCTGCTAATTTAGTAGTTTAGTTCTAATCGCGTTTTTGAGATGGAATAATCGTCTTCCATTTGCTAAGTATAGTGAAATAGTGAAGTGTTAAGTAGTGGTATTAAGAAAAGGAAAGTGATTAGTGACTTGGGTTATTAATTGGTTCAATTCTTTGTTAAGCAGCTTGAGTGCGTCATGCTGCTTGTCGCGTTAGTGATTTTGTTCGATAATGTTTCGTGATGAAGTAATTATTGATCTTAAATTGCTTACTGTGGGCATGGAGAGCATGTCGGGCAGGGTTGGTGAGTGTTTAGATAAGATAAATATACTTTATTTGCACACCACAAAGACAAAAACAAGTGAAATAAAAAACAAATTAGGAAGAGATCAGCATACAAAAGGCGGCCTTATCGCTAAGTAGCGATTTCTTCCTTCGGTTTAAGAAAACTTAAGGACATCAGCAGGTGGCGTAAAACAAAAATAACCATAGTATTAGTAATACACAAACATACAAATAATTTACATCCTAATACATAAACAATATTACACAAATACCTACAATAATGAATAAAATACATTTCAAAATATACTAATAAATACCTTATATTGAAAAGAAATAATATATACAGATCATCTTTACTGCACCAGATAATGAGACTTTACGGCATTTTTAAAAATGTCCAGTGTCTTTGATTGCCGTATGTTTAAAAGGCGGTTTACTAGTTTTAAAAGGCGCCGTTAAACCACACCCTTGTCACAAGTCCTGGGACTTGCTCGATGTGCTTCCTCTACCACAACTACCAGAGTAAAATAGTAAAAATTAAGAGTGGTTTATTGTGTAAGCGATTAATGAGTTTAAGCATAGCGTACCTAGTATAAATGACAGAGCCGATGGCCAAGGTTAGGTCAGCGGCTCTGTCCATATTTTTATTAATGACTCTACGTTTTCTACGACATATAGATTGTTGCTTGGAAACATATCTAAGTTATCAAGCGCTATAATGAAACTTTACGATGATAAAAAAGGGGTTTAAGAATAATTATAAAAATCCTATAGTTTATGTAATAGGGTGTAAATTATTAACATTTATGTTTATTACTATTTGTATATTTTATTATACCACGTGCTCATATCCTCATGTTTTCCTTTGCCTGAAAAAAATCGTTGCTTAACGATAAGGCCACCTTTTGTATCCTGGTTTTATTTATAATATTATGTCTCTATTAATTTTGTTTGTGTAATTTTGGTGTACAAATAAATAAATATAGTTTCTCAAGTGAGGCATGTACTTATAGGTATCTACTGTAGATATCATTTCTAGTAACCAGTGTTCCTTGTACGTTACATCTTAAATCCCACGAATAAAGATCATGTTTTACGAACCTGGGAAGATTTCCCCCTCAGGGACGAGTTTGATTGGCGAATGCTTTACCCCGAAACGCGTTCGTTACCCCTATATAAGGGCAATATGTTCGCTCTTTAAAACGGAATAATTTATAAACATAAGTACGTTTTGGGAATTCTATATTTTTTTGGGAGTGAAATTTTTATTGATTCGAGATTAAAGTTTGAACTCTTGAGGTCTGAAAAAAGGGCTTGAAGTACGTACGTACAGTAATGCCGTCTATTATTTTGTAACTGCCAATTGTAAATTTCAAAAACTTAAAACATCCCTTCCGGAAAATCAACCTTGTTTATAAGTATCTTGAATGTTTTTAAAAATAAAAAAAAATATTGATGTGTTTTCTGAGGATCCCATAAAATAAGCTTAAAATTTTTAAATAAAAGTTTTTATTTATTGTAAATCACCGACACGTTGAGTGTCGCGAAGCTGAAGTGGCAATAGGCGGGGCACATAGTTCGAAGAGCCGATGCATGTTGAAGTCCCAAGGTGCTGGAATAGCGCCCCGCTCTAGAAAGCGCAGTGTTGGTCAACCCCCCACCAGGTGGACTGATGACATCGCTGATCATTCGCTGGATGCAGGCGACTCAGGATCATGTTATTTGGAAGTCCTTACGACAGGTATAGGTACTGCAGTGGACGTCCATCGGCTGATACGATGATGATGATGATGATGATGATGATAATGATAATGATGATTTTTTTGGAGTAATATAGATAGGTTTTTATGTCCATTAACACACTAAAAACACTAAATGTGTACTTTAAAAAATGATTATTATCGTTTAATATGTAGATTGTAGGAATTATACAAAATTGCACGTGTGTACAAAGTTATTATAGTAATTGTGAGAAATGTTTTAAATTAACAGCGAATTTAAATATAAAACTAAAATGAAATATACAATTTTTAAACTTTTTGCGTTAGAACGATGGTTATAACCGTGTTATAACGTGCTGGAAAGTTGAATGTATATATTTTAATGACACGTTCATACGCGAGCGAGAATGAATCAACTGCAGGTAAAGTTTAATGTACTTACAGTTAACCCACGGTTTACGGCGTTAGTGCGAGCGCACAACTTGTGTTATTAAGTTACAGTTCACACAAATGTGTATGAATGAGTATTCGTTTGTCAGAGAGACGTTTAATATTTAATGTGCGAGTGAGAATTATTCAGTACTTTTGTTCTAGTGAACTGGTCTCTTCTTCTTCAAGTCCTTCAACACGAACAGAATTTTCCAGAAAGATCTATCGTGGACTGCATCTTGAGCGTGAACCAGAACCGACCGGCCGCTCAACGGTTCGCTTCCACGTCTTCTCCGACGCCCGCTAGGATGTCACTGGAAGGACTCCTGTGGAACTCATGATCGGCGTAAGACATGACATCCAGTTCCACTTCTTGCGCCTTATTAGCGTTATTTGGTCTAAGAGGCTCGTTTATTTTATACAAATTGAAATCGGGGTCGCCATTCCAACACTTTGGGACCCCAACTCGAACTATGTGCCCCGCCCATTGCCACTTCAGCTTCGCGACTCGTTGAGCTATGTCGGTCACTTTGGTTCTTCTGCGGATCTCTTCATTTCTGATTCGATCACGCAGGGATACTTTGAGTATAGCTCGTTCCAACGCCCGCTGTGTGTGAAAGAATACCTAAATATACATTATACAACTTCGGTGTGTGTGAGGAACTTTAATAACTGTATATACATAAATATATTATAATGGAATTAAACACATTGTGTAGTTGTACGCTCAGTGGAGTAGATAAATTCGGCTCACTTTTTGCGGTGATTTTGTTGGCACGTAACATTATAAAAAGTACTTGTTGAAATGTAGGTATATTTGATGTAACCTAAAGGTCGCCATTGACGGTCAATTATTCTCACGTTTCTGAAAAGCAAACGGCAGTACCCATGCGGCATACTATACAACTCATGTACGCAGTGACCAACACACGATGGATAGTAGACAGTCGTGGGTGCTACAGAAACGTGAGAATAATTGACCGTTTGTGGCTAGCATAAGGAAACCTTGTATGTTTCTGATTGGATTCCACCTTTTGACTGCTGAGCTGGTACAGGCAAAAATAAATTATACATTTCTATGACAATACATATCTGTCAAAGTTAAATAAAAGAAATCTGATGTAGGGTAAATCAAGTAAGAATTTTCTTACTATATCGCACGACATGTTTCTTAAAAGGCTTGCGCGTTTAGCTTCCGGCAGAATGCGTATAATGAAAGAAATGTTACATGGAATGTAAAAGATATAGAACATTATAATATTGTGTACTCCCTTTTTATGTTTCTTTAAAAGTCTGCGTATTCTGCCGTTTGATATATTAAAATGATAATACAGGCTTACAAGTACCATCTAAATTTTTATAATAAAAGGTACTTTTAAGTTTGAACCTGTTCTTCAAGTTGTAACTACAAGGTGTTGTTGTGTTCATCTTTTAAATGTGTGGATGCTTGAAAAACTAATTGAAATAAATTAATTTACGCTTTGACTTTACCAGACCAGACGAGTGCCAAATCAAACAAAATATATAATTTCTTATATTAGTCTATGTCTTTTCCCGTCTAACTAAGCAAAATGCCTATGCTTTAACTCCAACATGCGAGGATCGAACGTCGTTCGTTCGACCAGGACTCTGGCTACAATTACTAAGAGAAAAAAAAATGTGAACCGTCAGATGACGCCTGGCAGATGTGAAACATCGACATTATTTTGTAAAAGTTAAACAATACTGTATACACTATCCGAGCTCAGTGTTGCGAGAGAGATGGCTTAAAGCCGGATCGAGTGGGAGAGAATCGCACAGTCGATTACGCATGGCGACACGTCGCCACATCGTACACACTACTGCATATAGACTGTATATATATATACCACCATACAGCGTGGCGACACGTCGACACGGCATGCGTCGCCACGCCAGAAATCGGTTTTACGTCCGGCTAAAGACGCTTCACATCAAAAGCTTAAAACTGACCTGTATTGGGGTTCGTACCCAGGGTTATAAAATCATACATGAATGAGTAAATTGACGTTTCATACAGAAAACATTCATATAAAATCATATTGATAAACGCAAATATATTCTATATCTTTTGATGTTTTTATAATTCATTTGATCTTATTAATGCTTTGGAATGAATAAATCTTTCACGTGAAAATTCAAATACGGTTCCCCTGATTTAGCCCCAAATTTAAAGGTATGGAAACATCGTGTTATTATTAGAATTATATTAAATAACAAATAAATTTTTATATACTTTTTTGAAAATTAAAGAACCATCAAACAACAAACCATAATACTATGTTCTCTACATTATACAGTATGGTACTTCATTAAACGTAATTAGCATTTTTCATATGACACCTCTAATTTACAACAAATTATCAGCAAAATTAGCTGATAGAAAAAAGAAAAAGATTAAAATAAAAGAACTATTGCTAAAAACTATCAAAGACTTTAAAAATTACATAAATAGTTACTAGTAGATTTTGTTAACGGACATAATAATTATCATCACACAACACGTCAGACAAATATAATTCCGCCTTTAGGTAAACAAAATATGATTCTGTATGGGAATTCCAGGTGGTACCGAACTTAATTCTTTATTAATTACTAACGGTCGCCCACGACTTCGCCTGCGGGAAACTCGATATAAACTTTCCCTGCCCTACCCAACCCTACCCCTACCCTACCCCTACCCTAAACTTCCCCTACCCCGTTTTCTAATTATTATTAAACATTAAACAATAGCTCAAATTGACTAAGTTTTAGTTAGAAAACATTTGTATAGGAAAAAAAAGAAATTCTGATTCCAGGTCCCATATTTTTCATGTCAGGATCTGATGATGGCATCCTGGAGAAATCGAGGGAAACTTTCGAAAATTGTAGATAAGGTAAATAAGGTATTTTAAACCACAACAATTTTATGAAGGTCTGGAGTTGGTCTGATGATGGAGCCAAAACACAGACGATGGAACTCGTAAACGATTTACAGCAGTTACCTTTTGTTTGGGATTGATTAATGACTTAATTAATTTTATATTGATGAGAACTTTCCACCCATATTGGATTGTGACAGCATAGGGGGTCTGGCGATGAAGACGGAGGACAGTTAAGACTACTTCTCATTAGTTAGTCTCATGATACCTTTCACGTTTTTTCTGAATATTCGTATTACGTGTGGATAAAGGCGGTGTGAAATTTTGTATATGAGTTAAGGTAGTATTTTTAAAATTGGGATTGTAGGACTTAGGTACTTATCTTAAGAAAATAACGTTTTAGCTAATTGCTTATTAATTTTTGTTCACTCTCAGTAGGTAAGTATGCTAACACTAAAAATAAAATGAAAAAAATAAAAATTTATAAATAAAAAAATTCATTCGACTTCCAGCTCAAAAATTAAAAAGCAAAAAATAACATCTTACCTATGTGCTACATTCTGATCAGTTTAAAGATGGAGCCAAGCCAGTGATGCTTTAGTTCAAGCCGTATAAATTACAAAATTTCTGTGGTTCTTTCAGAAACGGCTTTAATTAAAACATAACACTGGATTGGCCTTTTTTATATATTTTTTTGTATTATGGATAAACTAATGATTCTTGAGTATTTTATTGATACGAGCCTTCGTTCTAGAGGCTCATGTTACCGCACCTTTACCCTCTTATAACTTATGCAATATTTTAGGGCAAACTCCCTGATCACGTAGGGCAAGTAAAATTGGTTTATCAGATCCGCCGGGAGATTGCCAGTCTTTGCAGGAAATTCGAGAGCGGATGCAATTTGAGTACCTATACCGTTGATATTGTCTTTAGGGGGTAATGTTTTTTTATTGATACTTAGTTTTTATTTGCTATTGTTAGAATTGTTGGTTTCATGGATCGCTGGGCGGAGAAAATTTGTATGTCCTGGACATTGGAAAAGTCGAGTATATTTGAACTGCGGTGATTTCGCGTTCATGCATTAGAATAGCATGGTGCAGCTACAAACTACCTAATGCTTGCACATTTTACTATCCCCCCTTTTCTTTTCATTCTATGTAAATCATTTCCAATCTATTATTAAGAAATTTTGTAAATACGTCTACTACAGGGCCATAAGATTACAGTTCATTTAGAAATACATACTTACCTACTGTGACCCTCGGATAAAAAAAAACTACATGCGAGTGATCAACATAGCTAGTTAAATATAAAATTTATTTGTAATTTTAAAACTTTAGTTAAATCCGTATAAGGCTGAAATTACTTCATTAAATTTTAACATTAATTTTATGTTTTCGACTTTAATTACCACCATTAAGTCATAACATTTCAAAAATACTTGTAAACTAAGCCTAATAATTGAAATAAATTAATTGTGATTAGATTTGATTTGACTTAAAGATTGTGATTGATTGATATGATTTACGTATTTTTGCTCTAGGCAATGTTAACGAAAACACTTGACTTAAGCAATAATTCGGCCCACTCCCCGGTCACGTAGAGTGCGTAAAATTGCCTTATCAGATCACCGTGAGATTGCCTTCCCTTGGAGGATCAGTAATGGATGCAATTTGTTTATGGCTCTCGATGTCATACTTCTGAAGGGGCGCGCGTTAATGTATCCGTCTATCTATGTCTTCATCCTTATATTGTTCGTTGATTTATTAAATATTCCATTTGTAATCGTTAAGTTGTACTATATGACCACGTGACCATTCATAGTTAATTAAAATTAAAAACTTCGCATAGCAGCTATGCGGAGCGCTATCGCTAGCTGCTAGCGATACCGTTAGCTGAGTTACTCTGAGCCGAGGCTTAGCTTTATAAGCCCTACTATAAATATATTATATACTTGCATGCTTGAGAAACAGGACCTTTGTCACCTGCTACCTCCTATTCCATTGTTGCTAGTACAGTACAGTACAGTACCTATACCAGTAACTTACAGTACCTACTGATTTAGTAGTATAGGCTGACAAAGATATCTAAAATTAGCCGAGTTGGCTGGGCAGCAATCGGGTAACTCCGCGATATCTTTACGTCCAAATACCCTCAGTAGGAAGACGAAAATGCGTTTTGCCAATGATGACCGAGATCCGGATCCGAGACTTGGTCGCTAATTATAAGCCTCATTAGAAGGCTAAAAGTCAGTTAGCAGGCTATGGGAGTGATCCGCAGAAGAACCAAAGTCACTGATATAGCTCAGCAAGTCGCGAAGCTAAAGTGGTAATGGGCAAGTAACATAACTCGAAAAGCACTTATAGACGTTCGGTTTACAAGATGCTTTAATGGTTCCCCTACACCTGAAAACCAGCGTTGATTGACCTTCCAATAGGTGGACTAAGGACATCAAGCTGGTTGCAGGGAGTAGCTGGATGTTGGCGGCTCGACACCATGGTAATTGGATGTTCATTTAAGAGGCGTTTGTTCAGGAGTGGACGTCCTTCGGCTGTTAATGATTATAATGATGATAATAAACATATGATGGAGATGTAAAGGGCTGACAGGACGAGACGACAATTAAGGTCTTAGTTAAATCTGGTTAATCAGAGTTCATCAAATATATAAAGAGTATTCTAAACGAATTCCGGACCCCTCAAAACAAGGATTCCTTGCGGGAGCCGTTAAATGAGAAACGCAATAAAACTTCTAATTGCAATTAATTTTATGAGCCATTCCACTACGGGGGTGTACCCGCATTGTAAATTACCTAGCGCGCCGAAATAGTTCACTCGTTCATTTCATACGAGTAGTTTGAAAATATTTTCAAATTAAAAATAAATAAACCTGTGCATAAATCTATATATAAAAAAATGAATTGCTGTTCGTTAGTCTCGCTAAAACTCGAGAACGGCTGAATGGATTTATCTCATCTTGGTCTTGAAATGTTTGTGGAGGTATAGGGAAGGTTTAAAAGGTGAGAAAAATTAGAATAATTGCCGGGAAAACCATAAATACAACCCTTTTCTATTTCCCATACAAACGTTTAAGAGTCAAGCGGTAGGGGTAAGGTAGGGGTAGGGCAGGGGTAGGGTAGGGGTAGGGTAGGGGTAGGGTAGGAGTAGGGTAGGGGTAGGGTAGGGGTAGGGTAGGGGTAGGGTAGGGGTAGGGTAGGGTAGGGTAGGGTAGGGGTAGGGTAGGGTAGGGGTAGGGTAGGGTAGGGTAGGGGTAGGGTAGGGGTAGAGGTATAGAAGGGATAGAGAATAAGTGCACTTATGTCAAAACGAAGCTTGACCGGGTCCGCTAGTAAATAAATAATAATATAAAATGGTATTTCAAAAATGATATAATAAATAAAATTAAATATATTTTGGAACGACCTTATCCTTTTAGCCGAGATAGCCCAGTGGATATGACCTCTGCTCCCGATTCCGGGGGGTGTGGGTTCGAATCCGGTCCGGGGCATGCACCTCGAACTTTTTAGTTGTGTGCATTACAAATTAAATATCACATGTTTCAAACGGTGAAGGAAAAATATCGAGAAGAAACCTGCATACCAGAGAACTTTTTGTGTATTTTGATTTTGAATTTATTATCAGCTCATCATGAACATAAGCCTCTTGCATGGACTTCTAAACGCCAAAGTCTCAAGACGCCAGAACCCAGCGGCTCTCTGTAACCCGGTCGATGTCGTCGGTCCATATAATGGGGGGTCGACCAACACTGCATTTTCCGGTGAGGCATCGCCACTCCACATACAACTATGTGCCCAATCCATTGACACTTTGGCTTCGTGACTCGGTGAGCTGTCGAAGACTTTAGTTGTTTAGCGGATCTTCATGTTTCTGATTACACAGAGAAACTCCAGGCATAGCTCGCTTTGTCGGCCGTTTTGGAATTCTAATTTTTTAATTAATTAATTTTTAACCAACTTCCAAAAAGGAGGAGGTTTGGCTTTATGTTTGTTTTTAAAATAATTTCTTTAATTCCAAAGCAAAAACAAGAGTAACTATTAGACATAATACCCAATGTTTCTAATGATCTAGAACTTTAAACATTGTAATTACATCGCAATCTCCTAAAGTTCACGGCTCACGTAATTTCACATTCAAAATCACGTGGCTTGCACAAGTGTCACTTTAATGTGCACAAGGGCTTGTTCACACAAAACAATGCCAGTTCTTGGCGTTTCTCAGAAGTTGTTTCGTGCTTACCGACACTTATAGTTGTAGCTTGAGTTGAGTAGTACACAAGTGAATTATTAGGGCTTGTACAGATTGGCTGTTTGTTATTATATTTATGCTTATTTTTTGACCTGAATTGACCTGATCTTTTTTACGTGGCTTGCACAAGTGTCACTTTAATGTGCACAAGTGCTTCTATGCACAAAAAAAATGCCAGTTCTAGGCATTTATCAGACGTCCGTGCTTAGCTTGAGTTGAGTAGTACACAAGTGAAGAATGAGGGCTTTTACAGATTGGCTGTTTGTTATTATATACTAAGCACAATCATCTGCCCACTTTAATATTCTCGCGGGTAAGTGGGCGAATAATTGTGCCTCGATGTATATTTATGGTTATTTTGACCTAAATTGACCTGATCTTTTTCACGTGGCTTGCACAAGTGTCACTTTAATGTGCACAAGGGCTTGTTCACACAAATCAATGTCACTTCTACGCATTTTTCAGAAGTCCGTGCTTACCAACACTTATAGTTGTAGCTTGAGTTAAATGTACTACTCATGTCATACATTGACCATATGACATCACCCTCTTGTCATGTCATAGTTCGAAGACTCGATGGACGTTAGGATCCCAAGGTGCTGGAACCGGGTCGACCAACACTGCACTTTCCAGTGCGGGGTCGCCAGACCCCGCACTGGAAAGTGCAGTGTTGGTCGACCCCCACTATCGTTCGGTGTTGGTGGACCGAGGATATCAAGCGGGTTGCAGATAGCCGCCGGATGCTGTGGCTCGAGACCGTTGTGCTTGGAGGTCCATGCAAGAGGCCTATGTCCAGCTGTGGACGTCTATCGGTTGATAATGATGATGATGATATTTTATTGTATGTTATTTGAGGTGTATGTATATAACAGGTGATAAATGTTATCTAAAACTATATAACCACACCCTAACACGTTTCATCCCGAGTGGTCGCTAACTTCGTGTTCTTGCCTAATGCGCTATATTTTTTGCCCGACGGCTTTATGTGTTAAATCTGTGACCGAGATACTTCCCAGATACTCAGCTTTATGGTCCCAGACCTGGTCACAGATTTTATACAACACGTGACTTAAATATTTTGACTTTCTCAATACATATGTATATAGACTATAATGCTGCAAAAAGTATAAAAACTCTTTGTATTTTTTATTATTTCTTATTAGCGGACTGCCACGACGTTCGCGTAACATTCAGTTTTTCACAAATCTTTCAGGAAACATGGATTTTAGGGAATAAAAAGGACCGTATGTGTTAACTCTAGGGAATAATCTATCACGATATTCTATTTTAGCAAAATCCGTTTAGTACCTATGGTGTAAATAAGGAACAGATGTACTTACACACACACAAACTTTTGCTTATATAATATTACTGTGATGTGAAGAAACGATTTTCTTAAGAGGTAAGGTATGAAAATTTTATAAGGATTGACAAATGTAACGCTTTTTGGTGATTAATTGAATAAATTTCACTCATTAAATTTTTCTAGTTGAATCTGCTTTAAACTTCTTAATAAAATCGCTGTGGATTAGCTGAGATAAATTTAAATAAGTTTGCTTGTAAAAAAAGATTTACTATCTACTTCAAATGCGTCCGAGGCTTGGCAGAGTTATTTTACAATTCCTGACCCAGTTCATAATAAATTAATCAAACTGTTTACGAGATCTAGTACTACGTTACGATGCAAATCCATTTGATATTAGTTTTTTGTAGAACAAGAAAAAAATAAGTGAGAAATTAGGTCAAAATATTCGCACGTAAATGAAATCCTTAACTTCTTTTACAAAATTTCGTCTTTCAAAATTTATAACTGGCGTTGATGTTTATAACAAATTAAATATTTACAGCTGAGAAACATCCTTCCATTGTTTAAATTGTTTTAAAGTAAGACGGATCATTTAGTCGAAATTAGCGCTGAACTTTATCAACTACTTAATTAATACTCATAAACTTAAAACAAGGTAGTCTACACTAATATAGAAAGGTAAAGTTCATGAGTTTTGAGTTTCGTAAGTTTATGTTTGTTAAGTTGTAGGGGTAATCTCTGAATCTACTGAACCGATTTTGAAAAATTATAAATCAAATCATCATTATCAATAGAAAGACACGCTATTTATAAGTGTCACAGGATAATTTTAACCCTCATATTCTCACGAGAAGTGTAACTACGCGAGAAAAACCGCAGGGCGTCGGTTATTTAAAATTACCTTACTAGACCGCATTTTAAATCACCATGCAGCATCAATGCAAAATTCGTACGAGAGTTTTTTAACGGACGTTAAAAAACCGTTCAAATATGTTATCAATTTAAATGAAGGTCTATTTCCAACGCCCATAATTGAAAAAATGCAACACTGCTCGAAAAAACGCGTCGTGTTTTAAAAACGCTGTCATGTGAACATATAGGTAGGTACTTGGAAATGGAAAAAATTTGTTGTATTTGAACGCTTTTTAAACGTCCGTTAAAAATCTAACGTGCGAATGAGGGCTAATGATGATAGTGTTTGACTCATACTCACTCATTCAATAGTATTTCAACAATCACTATCAGATGATGATAATGACTGGACTGATGACTAAACGTGCTCCCTAAGGCACAAACATTTCCACCAACTTCTTCAATGATACTAAGAATGTTCGCTTTTAGATATGAAATGTTTCAGTATTACGCTAGTTAAATCATTCATTAAATTCGTTATATCTGTATCCGCTAATGTATAAAGTATGGTACCTTAACAAAGTCAAGATAAACTTGGAACTTAAATATAAAACATTTCGGACTCACGGAGTTTCCAAAGAAAGTTTTCCCATAAAAAGCATTAATATTTCGCTGTCAACGAAACTTTACGCCTTTTGTGTAACGGTCTGTTAACGACACGGCCGATGGGTAAATGGGTTAGAGGATAAACTGTAGGTATTTTTAATGCACGGATGCGCTTAAATACCTAATCTATATCGCTATGGAGTCGTGACGTAAATAGGAAACCAATTTAACGGCGGCTATTTACTTTTTCTACAGAAGTAAATAAACCTTGCTGTAAAAGATTGATTGGGTACTGATAAGGCTGTGTTTACATGCCTACTATTTTTCGTATTAATTTTTCTACTTCTCATCCTCATCATTATCACATTCTCAAATAGACGTCCACAGCAGGACCATAGGGACTTTCAAACACCATGATCCTGAGCCACCTGCATCCAGCGGCTTCCAGCGACTTGCCTGACGACGTCAAGTCGTCAGTCCACTTGGGGAGTAAGTCAACCAACTTTTCGCGTTCCGGTTGCCATTCCAACACTTTGCGAACCCAACGTTTATGTCTTTTTGCTCTAGGTGAGTTCGAAATTTTTTCGGTACAAAGTCAAAGCTCTTGAAAAGTCGAAAATTATGAAATTCAAACTAGCGTATTCTGAGAGCAAGGTTATACATAACTTTCAATGTCAAACCATATTCAAAGACTCTTTTTGCTCTAGATGAGCTCGAAATTGTTTCGGTTTAAAGTCGAAGTACTGGAAAAGTCGAAAATTATGAAATTCAAACTAGCGTGTTCTGAGAGCGCGGTTATACATAACTTTCAATGCCAAACCATATTCAAAGATTCTTTTTGCTCTAGGTGAGTTCGAAAATTTTTCGGTACAAAGTCAAAGTACTTGAAAAGTCGAAAATTATGAAATTCAAACTGGCTTATTCTGAGAGCGCGGTTATAGATACTTTCAATGCCAAACTATATTCAAAGACTCTTCTTGCTCTAGATGAGTTTGAAATAGTTTCGGTTTAAAGTCGAAGTACTGGAAAATTCGAAAATTATGAAATTCAAACTAGCTTATTCTGAGAGCGCGGTTATACATAACTTTCAATGCCAAACCATATTCAAAGACTCTTTTTGCTCTAGGTGAGTTCGAAATTGTTTCGGTACAAAGTCGAAGTACTTGAAAAGTCGAAAATTATGAAATTCAAACTAGCGTGTTCTGAGAGCGCGGTTATACATAACTTTCGATGTCAAACCATATTCAAAGATTCTTTTTGCTCTAGGTGAGTTCGAATTTTTTTGGGTACAAAGTCAAAGTACTTGAAAAGTCGAAAATTATGAAATTCAAACTAGCGTATTCTGAGAGCACGATTATACATAACTTTCAATGCCAAACCATATTCAAAGACTCTTTTTGCTCTAGGTGAGTTCGAAATTGTTTCGGTTTAAAGTCGAAGTACTGGAAAAGTCGATAATATTTTGTATTGTATTAAAACTATTGTAAGATATCCTTAAAAAGGTCTGAATAAAAGGCTTATTTTTTAACAGGGAAAGGAAATATTGGACATACCTACTTAATTAGACGTGACAAGAGAACAATTCACAACGAATGTCACGTGTTCAGTTTTGATGGCAGAACTATCACAAACAAAGTCATAGGCGCAACCTAGTTAAGTTATTACGCCATGAGTTTGACGTAACCTCTATAAACAAACGTGATAGGTAAACATTGACTACTCGTATAAACTAGTTTACGGGCGAAACTTTACGGTTTTCGAACTGAATTGTGATATAATAGTCTCTTTCTTATTTTACGAGGCAACAAGGGTGCTTTTATGTGTATTTTAATGTACTAGTCAACAAATAAATGTCCAGAGACGTTGACTTCATCATGGTTGAAAAACAGACAAAAGAGGTATTTTTTGGATTAGGAAAGTTTAATAATAATAATATGGCCTAGTGGATATAACTTCTGCCTTCGATTCGGAGGGCGTAGGTTCGAATCCGGTCCGGGTCATGCACCCCAACTTTTCAATTATGTGCAAGAAAATTAATATCACGTGTCTCAAACGGTGAAGGAAAACAACAAACCTTTTTTTTTTTGAGAATTTTCTTAATTCTCTAGGCGTGTGAAGTCTGCCAATCCGCATTCGGCCAGCGTGGTGGTCTATTGGCCCAACCTCATATGAGGAGACTCGTGCTGCTCAACAGTGAGCCGAATATGGGTTGCTAATGAATAATAATAATTGAAGGAATATGCAAATAGACCACCATCACCATTCATCTATACTAATATTAAACAGGTGTCAAAAGTCGGCACACATTATGATCCGTATTTAAAAGTGATTTAAAAATATTTAATCAAGACGTAATTACAATTTATGGTGATTTTTATCTTCTAAAAAGCTTAATACAAGTCAACAAGAATTGGAAAGTACAAAAAGAAGTCACTGGTGTGAAAAAAAGTGTTAGTCTACTTACGTGAAACAAGTGACAAAATCCGAATAATATCCAAATAAAACTGTTTATGCACTATAAATTACCACCACAAAGTGTTATTTTAACCACAAATTATCGCAATGTGAAGATTCAGTTAGCTAAACAACACCAGTGCGAGTATAAACAACTGAACAAGCTGTCACTTGACCTTGTGTACTGATAATTGATCTCCAATTCAAACTGGCGGTGTAAAATTAAAAATTTTGTGTAACGTATGATCGACTGCATCACCGCAGTGATCGAGCCACCGGCCGCGGCAAGTAAATATACTATCTAAACAGTGCGATTGTACCTACGAATGAACCTGTGCTACGTGTAAAATAATTATAACATTATGACTACAAGTTTTGTAAACAATACTATGAGACGAGCTGGTGTAATGGTGTGAATGCTGAACTATACACGAACAATTAATGAATCGAATCCTACCTTTTTGTATATATAACTCTTTATAATTATTATTATTATCTAACATGACACTAATCCTACATGTATAATAAATTAGTACTAGTTAATATAGATGACTTTGACTACTCCTACCAATTTGTTTATAAGTGTATGTAGATATTTAAATTTTTTCGCTTTGGCATTGTATTTGTTTTTTGTGTTTATTGTTAAGAGTTGTACTTTTATTTTCCTTAGACATTTACTTTCAAAAAGTTATTATTATATTATTGTATAAATAGTTATGATATGATAGTTTATTTACCTGTAATTTCATTTAAATAGAATTGAACTTATAGCATATTATTGTATTTGATCTTAATATACATTTATATAATACGTCTAAAAATGGATTATGGTGTAACAATACGAAAACCACGTAAGTCTAGGTCAGTTAGTGATCTGTCTGTTACAAACGATTCAGAACTCTTTGAAACGACCAGCCTTCCTGACAATTCGCTACAATCAAGCATAATATCTTATGACCATGATAATAAAGTTACTAAACTCACAGCTGATTTGCAAACCGCAAACCAAGAAATTGAAAATCTTAATTATGAAAATTCTAAATTGAAGATGGAATTAGAGAAATGTTTAAAAATAATAAACAATTATAAAAAAGTAACGGTCGAGGCAAGAAAAAGTTGCACTCCAACATCGTTAAAACGAAATAAACAGATAAAACGTACAGGGCATGCTTCCACACCTACCAAGTCGCTAGGTGTATACAATTTTTCAACAGAGATACATAACGATGCTGTAACTCAAAAAACAAGATCAATAACAACGACAGTCTTAGAAACAAACGTAACATCTGATAATGCATATACATCTGATCGGTTATGCAACAACTCTCAAGAAGATAACCTGCTGCAATCGGAGAATGAAAAAATGCTAGACTCCCCTTTCTCTGACGATTCAATCCCAAATAAGAAACACAGAGTTGTGATTCTTGCCGATCAGCAAGGAAAGCGACTCCAGAGAGTTTTACAGACATTACTAGGAATTAATTACAGTGTTAGTGGTTACTGGAAACCGGGTGCACGCACATGCGATGTTCTTAAAGCTGATAATGACTATCTAACAACCTTTACAAAGAATGATTATGTAATTGCAGTAACAGGAGTAAATGACAAAAATCCATTTGAGTTTCAAAGTAGCTTTAATTTTTGGTTAAGATCGCTTAAAAATACCAATGTACTTGTATCGGAAATTCCTTACAATAAATATTTAAACGAGTGTAAATTAAATTATGAGCTTAAATTCTTATGTGATAAATATAACTATGTAAATTATATAGACTTTGACTATTCTAGATATGTGCCATCCAATTCGTTTATCTTCCATAAATGTCAAAAATTGTTAAAGGAAATACTCCGTATAGACTACAGCACGAAATACATCAAATATAGTTTCAATCAACAGCTTGTTAAAAATAAATTAATATGTTCCAATAAAAGTACTCAAACAGACAATGAATTTAATATAATTAATAACATTCCTATGATAATTAATAGTGTTGCTGAAGAAGTAGATAATCTTGACATTAATAATCTGGACAAATCGGATATTATAACCACTAAAATAGATAGTGAGAATAGAAGTTTTTTTCGTCACTAAATACTTAAATGTTCTTCACCAAAATATAAATGGTCTACTTAGTAAATCTGATCTCATGGTAATACATATGGATGAATTGTGCAACAATTGCGAACCAATCGACGTTTTATGTTTTACAGAACATAATATGACTACAGCTGATGTTAAATTATTGGCTATTCCTAATTTTATCTTAAGCGATTATTACTGTAGGAAAAATAGAAATGGTGGTTCATGCATATTAGTAAGAAATTGTCATAAGTTTAAACCATTGGACACTATAAACTGCAGAAGTATTTCAAATGTTATGGAAATATCTGCAATAGAATTAATTGAACACAACATGATTATAATATGTATCTACAGGGTACCTAATAATAGATTAAATGCTCTTGAAGTTTTCTTTAACACCGTATCTGATATTTTGAAATTTATCTGTATAAAAAATAAAAAAATTGTTATTTGCGGTGACTTCAATATTGACATACTTACACCAAGTAATACAGTTGATAAGTTTAAACAATTAATGACTTCTTATAATCTGAAATTTGCAGTAAACGAGCCAACTAGAGTCAGCAGTGGAACCTGTCTTGACAATTTTTTACATAACGTACTGAGAGCTAGTGCTAAAGTATCTGAACTGGCATTATCTGACCACTCAGCTCAAATTTTTAAATGCCCTATCAAAAAATGTTGCCGAATACAATATTGGTTCATAGAAAAAAGGGACTACTGCAAAGAAAACATTGTGAAATTTAGAAGTTGTCTTGAAAGTATAACTTTTTCTGAGGTAATAAGTGCCAATTCTGCTAATGAGGCATTCAATGAATTTTACGAGACATTTAAATTATTCTATGATCTTTGTTTCCCAGAAGTAAAAGTGAAAATCATTAGCCATAAAAGACCCCGTTGGATATCGAAAGGCATTAGGCAAGGGTGTAAGCGTAAAAGGCAACTTCTTTGGAATTACAGAACAAATACAAATAATAAAAATAAAAACATCTATAAAAACTATTCCAAACGATTAAAAACAATAATTCGCCTAACCCAAAAGTCTCAGAATACCTACGCGATTTCCAATTCACAAAACAAATCGAAGGCAATGTGGAACATAATACGAAATCAACAAAATAATTATCCTAAAGAAAGTGTAGAGCAAATTAAAGTTGGTGATAACATTTTCAGGAATCCTATTGATATTGCTGAAGCATTTAACGAATTTTATGTTAACCAAAATACAAGGAAACTTAATAATCAAAATTATATCAAACACTTAGATGCAAATATGCCACATTCATTATTTATGTTTCCAATAACTACTCAGGATGTAATATTAACAATAAAAAATTTGAAAAATACAAATAGTACTGGTTATGACAACATTTGCACAAAAGTTATAAAATATGTTTGTCTAACAATCTCGCCGGTTTTGTGCTATATAATAAATCTCTGCCTGGAACAAGGTATATTCCCTGATAAACTTAAAATATCTATTATTAAACCATTATTTAAAAAACTAGATGATATGTCATGCTATCGACCTGTAGCCTTAATTCCTATATTTTCGAAAATCATTGAAAAAATTGTATATAATAAATTATACTCATTTTTTGAGAAAAACAATATATTCAATGATAATCAAATGGGGTTCCGAAAAACAAAAACGATTAACACGGCGATTTATCAGTTTATTAATAACGTAATGACAAACATAGATAACAAACTAATTGTATCAGCATTGTTTATGGACCTAAGTAAAGCTTTTGATAATGTTGATCACAAGATACTATTGACGAAGTTAAGTAAATATGGAGTTAGAGGCAATGCACTAAATTTATTGAAAACATACCTCATAAATAGGACACAAATAACACTAATAGATAGAATCGACATGAATACGCGAACTGAGACTAAATATTTATCTAAAGAGAAAACTGTTACTCGCGGCGTACCTCAAGGAAGTGTATTAGCTCCACTACTCTTCCTGATATATATAAATGATCTACCGAATTCAACAAATCATCCCATGGTGCTATTTGCGGATGATTGCACTGTGATCTATATAAATAGGAACATTACTGAACACGAGAATTCTATAAATGACAGTCTGTTAGATATAATGAATTGGTTGGACGATAATACGCTTACGTTAAACTTTAATAAAACAAAACTAATGAATTTTCAGAATATAAGGAGCCATATCACATATGATTTAAACATTAAATATTTCGACAAAGTAATTGACGAAACTTATGAAACGAAATTTTTAGGATTAAATATTGACAAACATTTTTCATGGAAAACGCATACTGAATATGTGTGTTCTAGGTTAAATCAGCTTTCTTACATGTTATTTATGCTTTCCAAGAAAGTTGATAATAAAACCTTACTTGTGGCATATCATGCCCAAGTTGCTTCGATTCTGAGGTATGGGATAGTTTTCTGGGGTAACGCTAGCTACATTACAAATGTCTTTGTTGCACAAAAAAGATGCATAAGAGCAATATGTGGATTGCAGAAAAGGGAAAGTTGTAGACCCTATTTTAAAAAATTAAAGATATTTACTGTGACATCCCTATATATATTTGAAATCGCATTATTTCTGAGAACGAACGACAGATTATTTCAAAGGCATAATCGTGAGCGTTGCAGAGATAGATTTCGGTTTCCTCCCCACCACACTGCTTTCCTAAATAAGAGCATCTGCATGATGATTATTAGAATATATAATAAATTACCAAAGCGTATAAGACAGGAGAACAATTTAATTAGTTTTAAAAATAATCTGCGTAGGTTTCTCCTGGACAATGCGTTTTATGACATAAATGAATTTTTAACTTTGACATTTTAATATAAATTTATTCTTTTGACAATATGATGTAAATTGATTTTTGATTCATTTATTTTTTATTTGTATTTTCTTTTTTTCAAATTAATTAATATTGTTCTTCTATTCATTATTAAAAGTAATTTCTGGAATGACATAATATTTACTGTAAATGTAACTAATATTTTGCATGCCAATCGGGCGTGATACAGAACAGATTATATTTATTTGTTAAGACCTTGTAAACTGTATCAGCAAATAAAGGATTGTATTTGTATTGTATTGTATTTGTATTTAAAAAGAGGTAAAATTTGTGCTGTTGTAGGGGATAGCCTACGAGTATGTACTAAACCTATTATCACTTCACAAGAACGCTAAGTTTTTTGTGAATGGAACGTGAACGAGAACAAGAACTACACGAGTGAAATCGCGGGGCATGGCTAGTGAAGAATTTAAGCCGCAGTCTCTCTGTCTATTTGCAAAAAATTTAAGAGGACTTTTAAATTGATTTTGATTGCACAGTGCAAAAGAGACTAAGAGGGTAGTAAGGGAAAAGAACCGTGCTGGGCATAAAATATCTAATTCTAGGAACTCTCAATAATCGTTCCATCATAAATATTTAAAAATTGTCTAAGGTAATGAAAGAAATCCAATACCAACATACACGGGTTTGAGTATAAAAACAAAGTCTTACTGACTTCTGCTATTATCAAAGCTTTTAAGATAAAACCGTTTTACATTACAGCGATCTCCTATCAGAAAATAACCTTAAATGACAAGAAAGTATGACATACAAGCAACCATTCCCCAGCCACCGATTTTTGAATACACGTGCACGATTCCATTATCCTTCAGGCAATTTTGACTCTTATTACCATTGGAAAATGAGCTTTAATCCTCTGACTAGCTCCATTGTCGTTTTAGGCACATTTTGAATGTTCATGTAGGGATAAAACGTTACAGCGGCGTAACGTAATTGTGTGATCTTCTATTGTTTTTACGAATTTTATACAAAGAAGGTTTTATGTTTGAATGTCATTTATATCCTTTCCTTGAATTAATGATACAGGGGATGCGGAATCAAGGATTGCAAGTATATATGTTCTTATATATTCAGTGTGTAAGCTTAGGGAAAGCATGTCGAAGATTTTTCCCTTAATTTAAGCGGAACAAATCCTATAATGATTTATTTATTTTGCTATCATCCGCGAAAAGTCGACGAACCCATGCGACAAAGTCACCCAGGTCCGACAAAATACTCTTAATTTAAGATTCGATTCGGATTTCGGATCCGAACCCACACCCTCCAGAGTTGGAGGCAGAGGTCATATCCACTGGGCTATCACGGCTCTAGATTTGTTAGCTTTCCAGTAAATAGAGAGTTTAAATATTTAGCCAAACCGCACTATAATTTAGAACAATTATAGTGCGGTTCGGCTGCTTTGGTTCCGTATATTTTTGAGATTTATCATAATATCTTGTTGAGAGTTTTGTTTTTTAAAAAAACACCTATTACCAGGCGTCCTTTTGTTTGAATTCCACAAGCGTTTTATATTCCAGCCATCTCATCCCAAAATATCCCTAAATGACAAGGGAATATGACAAACAGCGTTATATGTTCCCGCTACGTTGATTTTTGAACAAAGTTGTTTCGCGTGTGAGCTTTTTGTCATATGATTTTAATTCTTATTAACAATTTAATTAAGGTGTGAATCCTTTGTGCCGTTTTGCCGCCGTGTTTACGGTTTAAGGACGTTTGGATGTTCATGTAGGGTTGAAATGTAACAACCTTCCGCGATTGTACAGCCTTCTATTGTTTTGAGGTTTTTTATTCATACAAAAGAGTTTTTTAATGATTAACCGCCATTAATTCTGTTGTTTTTTATTCTAATTGTTAACTTTGTAATAACATTTTTGTAGAATTCTAAAGATTTAACGAAAATTCATTCAAAATGATTAGTCAATAGCTGCTTTGTTGATGTAAAAAAAAAATATTTTGTAACATAGAAATTCCTAATTCCTGCATAGCTTGAATAAATTTACGGAATTAAATTATCAAAATTGGCTCAGTTTGACTAAAAATGAGCTCTAAATAGGCATCTACAATCAGCGTTACCCTACACCTCATAATTTCTTTCCATTGGGATTAACTGCAGTCAAGCTTAAGCTTATGGACATATTCAGCTATACATTCTTAAAAAACAAAGCTTATCACCGTGTCTGTCTGTCTGTTTGCAATTAACTTAAAGACATAAGAACCGATTTTCATGCGGTTTTCACTAATATATAGAGTAATTGATGAGAAAGTTTTTGATAAAATTTGTTAAGATTTCTGTAAATCGTTTGAAATGTGTGTGTGCCTTCATAGAAAACGCTGTCTAATCCCTTAGAAATATAACAAAAATATGTATTGGTAAATACTTCTCTTATCTTTTAATCTACAAAAAAGTCCATGATGAGAATTGTGTAGCTAATCATTAAACGTAGGCATCCACTCATCCACATCGTACCTAGTAAAGTTAAAAATTCGTGTTGTGCAATGCGTCCATACGACGATGCGGATCTGTAGTCGCCTACCACTAATCATAAGGAAGCCAATTCGTCTCGCACTCGTGGTATGTTTAGCTTAGCTAGTAGTAGTAAAAAAAATGTAATAAATTCTAAAATATCGAATTATTGTTGTATCTTCTTTAAATAAAATTTTCAGTTTGAATAATATTAAAACGTAAGCTCAAAATTTTCTTTGTAATGTTTAGTTATAATGTGGGATGATCTTTTAAGAATCCACTCAGACACAAAAGACTTGGAATCAAAATACCGAGCAAAGGGAGTCCTTTAAAAATCGCTCGGGAGCCATAAACGAGAGGCTCTCACAGAGATGTTTCCAAGTGTGGATCTGAGGGAGACATGTAGTTGATGTGGTATCACACTGAGAAAAAACCGCGACGTTTTTTTTATAATATACTTCGTCCGCATAGATTTCAGTTTTTCACAAATCCCGCTGGAACTATAGATTTTTCTGGGATGAAAAGTAGCCTTTGTTTCCATTCAAAATTTCAGCCAAATCGCTTCAGTAGCCGCAGCGTAAAGAAGGAACAAACATACACACACAAACTTTCGCCTTTATAGATATTAGTGTCATATTTTTCTGTTGTTTATTCACCGTCTATATTATTTGGTGTTTGTAATTCCTGTCACCTACATCTAATCTAAAACATCGTCAAGGCTAGAGTGAATAGGCACTTTCTAAGTAAGCGTTCCATCGCAGACCGCAGCATTGTTGTCCATTAGACAGTATTGTAACCTTTAAAAAATCGAATAAGTGTAGAAAATTACAAAAACGAACGGTATTTATTTATCTAATCAGGAGTTCTATTAAAGGAAATACATTTGTAATAAACGGGGAGGCGTGTTATATCTAAATTACCAAAAAACTAACATTTATAGAGAGAAGTAATGAACATGTTTTTGCTTCGCGAACGCATAACCAAACTGTTTTCCAAAAATAAAATATCTATACAGTAAGTTACATCAAGAGTATAATAATATTTTAAGCTATGCATTCAGTATTATATTTGACACAAATCTACCAAATCTAGTTAAGGTAGCTAGTACTTAAACTGTAGACGTCGTAAAATTCTTGTTTTAAAAACTTATTGTCTATAATGAATTTTATTATTTAACTTGATTTTTTTATAAAGTAATCAGCCGCAAGTGTTTTACTTAAACAAAACCGCAGCGTTACAGAAATTTCGTGTGACAAGACAGCAGGGTTTTGACATGTTTTTTCCCCCGCATGTTACAGCGGACAAGAAACAGAGTCGCTTAGAAACTCTTTGTGAAGTGCCCCCGAGATGACACTGTCACGGCGTGAGGCGCGTTATGAGGCTCGCTTTGATAAAGGGCTCGTGTGTTCAGGTTTTTAGGGCTTCCCACGTTTTGATGTCAGACTCGAGTTCAAAGAGAGGTAGGTACCTTTTTAACCGACTTCAGATAAAAGCTACTAAATACAACTAAATGGTTGTAACTGAATTAAGAATTAAATTACATAATAATATACGAGAACAATTTAGGTCTTTACCTATGAATTTGCTGTTTTGTATGAAAAAAATTATACAATTTTTTTCATGTAAAATTAATCAAATTTCATTTTTTTATTAATCGAAGCAATCAATGTTCTTTGCCAACGCACTCGTAGTTTATTGATGCCCTTCTTAAAGGAATCAACTGGACGGGACTACGTGAGTATTGTTTTTGACGACCTCTGTGGCGCAGTTTTATGCGCGGTGGATTTACAAGACGAAGGTCCTGGGGCGATTGAGATTTTCTTAATTGGTTCAGGTCTGGCTGGTAGGAGGCTTTGGCCGTGGCTAGTTACCACCCTACCGGCAAAGACGTACCGCCAAGCGATTTGGCGTTCCGGTACGATGTCGTGTAGAAACCGAAAAGGAGTGTGGATTTTCATCCTCCTCCTAACAAGTTAGCCCACTACCATCTTAGACTGCATCATCACTTACCATCAGGTGAGATTGTAGTCAAGGGCTAACTTGTAAAGAATAAAAAAAAGGAAGCTGCTAATTCAGCCGTAAATTGTGTATCATCGGCTCCCACAATATTCTTTATTCGTCATTGTCGACCAAAGTCTACGTGACTTCGAATCACAAGATCCTGGGTTGGGCTACGAAATTCTAACTTAGAGAGCAGGTAAAACCGTCCTTCTTGGTTATTATCATTAACATTTCTGTATGTTGTATGATAGTTAAAGAATTAGCAACCCACCAACCCTCTCTAAAGGAGCGTGGTTGATCTAAACTCTATCATACCATACTATAAGGAGAAATCCTGGCCATGTATAAATAAAAATAAAAAAAGTTAAACTATAGACCTAATCAAAAATATTATACTATTATTTCAATACATAATTACATATATAATATTATAATAAATAAGGTAGATGGTTTAGTAATCTAGGGTTAAAAAAATCGTTAGTCATTGGTAAATTTTAAAACTAAACTAAAGCTTATTATCTAAAAGGGTTTATAGCGGCACGAGTTTACTGCAGTTTTTAATTTTATTTCAGAGATAATATGATCAACTCGGGTGGAAGGCAAATCCTTTAAGAGGATTTCACACCCCGCTGCCTACCAAGGAGTCGGAACTACTGCAGGTTCTAGTGATTCCGCTTTCGCAGGATCAAACGATTTGTACCGTCTGAGAGGTTCAAAGATGGAAACTTAGCGATGTAGTAAATTCTAACTGGTAGTTGATATTGCAAAGTTTAATTGGACAAAAATATTTATGTTTTTCAACCGACGAAAAAAAGGCGATAATGTTATATATGCTTGAAATTTAAAGGGTTACGAATGCACATAATTTTTTACTGGGTCTGATTTTGATAATTATTTTTACTTGGAAAGGAAAGTTGTTCAATTATTCTTTAGGAAAAAAGTATAGTTATTAGGATAAGTTAGCTTAAGTTCCTTATTGTATTCTTTCTCAATAAAAAAAAAAATAAAAAAAATAAATAAAATAAAATACAATAAAAAAAAAAGGAAAAAATAATTTATTAAGTTCAATTATTTTTTAGCAAAAAATAATTGAATAAAGACATCACTTGGGTACGTTTATGTTTATGAAGTCGTCGGAAGTTACTGTAGAGAATTACACCAAGTTCCCAAAAACAGAAACACACAGTAGAAACCATGTGTTTCAGAGAGCGGCGAACTTAGCGGTCCCTCCTTATCATGTCATCAGTGCCGTGATAGCCTAGTGGATATGACATCTGCCTCTGATTCCGGAAGGCGTGGGTTCTTCCAACTTTTCAGTTGTGTGCATTTTAAGAAATTAAATATCACGTAAAGTCTCAAACGGTAAAAGAAAAACATCGTGAGGAAACCTGCATACCAAAGAATTTTCTTTATTTTCAGCGTGTGTGAACTCTGCCAATCCGCATTGGGTCAGCGTGGAGACTCGAGCTCAGCAGTGAGCCGAATATGGGTTGATAATGATGATGATAAATAATTATTATCAGTTTATTTGACAAGTATTATAATTGTCAAACATTGTCACCGTAAGCCGACATTGGCCCAACGTGATGGGTTTGGCTACACTGACTGGATACTCCTTACATTTCCTGTCTTGTAAGGACGCTTTTTTTTGCTACGGGAGGGCAAATCTCTTTCTGAGCTTTTTGGGAGACAAGATGGGTTATGTGGGACTTATCACTAAAACCCCCTCTGTGGCCACCGTTTTGGTAGGCTCAAACACAATGGTGCCTTCGTAGCACTATGCCTCTAGTGCTCGTCTAAGAGTTAGAAACTATTTCTGCTACTAGCACGTATAACAGCTTATGCCACTCTAAGCTGCTATCTTCCCAGTGTCGCAGATGGTGCAGCAGAAGATGAGACACCTGATCCTGCAGTGGGCTCAAAAAGGCTGATGACACACTAGGGAAGAAAGAATACAAGAAAGAGTAAGAACACAGTAAGAACTGTGAACGTTGGTTACAGACGTTCCATTGAAGCCTCACAGATGATAGCGTAACAAAGGCGACACTCAATATTTTCAGCCGTAAACTTCAATATATTTCCCGACGACAAATATTAAAGTTCGCCTCAAGTTGTACCGTCGACAGAAAAAGTTATTTAAACTCTTCGTAGTTCATGTAAAGTTCTAAAAGCGTTTTTCGGTAAATGTTTTGGAACCATTTTCATATATTGTACTACAATCAGTGGCACTTCATAGTTACAATCATACACTGCCTACCCTCAGAAGTATTACGAGCCTATGTTGAAGAAGAAATTTTCCAATTGAAACGTGGCTGAGTACTAAACCTAATATAATTATACTATTACGGATACGAGGAGTTCGATTTCTTTTTCCAAATAAACCTTCGTCCGAACATACTAAATCAGTTTCATATAGTTCCAATTAACTGTTCCAAATTTTTTAACTAAGAACCATCATTGAACCATTGTGTATAAAAAGTAAATGGGATAAAAATCTGATTTTTAAAAACCTTATGGGATTCTTTCTATAAATCGAATTTAGTACATCTCAGTTAAACGCGTGTAAAACTAAAATAATATTAAATTATGATAATAATAAAATATATTATGACGATAAAATACTAAATAATGATACCAATACAATAATGCTGAAAGAGCTGTGGACACCATACCAAAAATTTTTTTTTCTCTATTCACAAAGGTCGGTTTTTGCTGACTGTACTTAGTATTGTCAGGGCTCGGTTTGGCGGATGTCCAAGCCTGAATTAGAACTGCTATATATCAACCAACGGAGAAGATCTGGACGGATCTAAACTTAGTGTTTAAGTTTGGAATTTCAATTCCACTAGGGCTCTGTATTTTTTATAAATGAGTGTTTGTCCTGAGTGACAGCGTATGGCACACGAAACAGCATCTAGAGTTGCTCGTGTATTACTTACAAGGCTGTTTTTTTTTAGTTCTTACAAAGAAAATCTCATTAGTAATAAAAAATTCTTATAAGAAAGAAAATCTCAATGGTAATGTAAAATTTTTAGAAGAAAGAAAATCTCAGCATTAACAAAAAATTCTTAAAAGGAAGAAAACCTCAAGAATGTACTGGATTAGATTTTTAGAAATCAAAAGCCTCAGAAGCTGACCATTGGACGCAGTAGAATGAGATTGGGAAGTTGGTGGTTTTACACAACCTCATGTCTCGCAAAGTACGTTTTGACCTCGGTTCCACTCATCGGTAACTGCTAATGATCAACCAGGAGAACATGGGCTATTAAAATAGACTAATTATGATTATAAGTATGTTAAAACAAGAAATTGAGTGTCTACTAATATTCCATTAAGTCGAGTTATGGTGGTAAATAGGTAAAAAATAAAAAAAATCGCTTTTCTTTCTGTTTATACCTAGTCCTGGATTTAGTAAATAGATTTTCGTGTGGTTTTCAAAAATAGATTTTTATCAAAATTCTAAGCAATATTATGATTTGTTTTATTTGATTTATATGATGTAAAAAAAAGTTATCTGAAAGAAGAAACAGAATTTCACGCAGACGAAGATAGTACACGCGGGCTACTGTGCTGAAATAAAAACACCGCCCGCTTGCACTCAGGACAAATTGAAACTTGTCGCGTTTTTCTTTTTCGTGCGCCGTGAAAGCCGCTTATGCGGCACGCCGTCAGTCGGGACATGCACTAGATTAAGAATTTTTTATTGTATGTAGATAACAATATTTTAATAAAACCTTGCTCACGAGATTACCGCCTTGTGAAATGTTGAGTCAACTATTTTTGTTCCGGAAGTTGTATCAGTCAATGGTCTTATAAAAGCTTCGACTAACATCGTAAGAAGCTTTTACTTAGAGTCGGAGAGTCGGATACAGAAGGAAGTGACACTTGAGACGACGCGTATTGTGAGGAGGTTCCTCACTCTGGAGCCCTGACCACTCAAATGGCCCGCACCGGGAAGGTTAATTTTTTTATAAATTTTTAATAGTATTTTGTATTATGTTTTTATATTATTCTTAAAAAGGACAAATAATTAAATGAGAATAATAAAAAAAAAAAATTTTAATAAACCTACATAAATTGCTCAAAAATGTATACCGATTTCATCATCATCATCATCATCATCATCATCATCATCATCATAATCATCATCATCATCATCATCATCATCAGCTTCTCCTTTATTTATACGCACCGTTAGGGTTTGAAATACCCTTCCCAAGTCTGTGTTTACTGATTCTTATTCTTATAACCTGGGTATCTTTTAAACAAGAGTGAATATCCATCAAAAGGCAAGAGTGCGTATCCTTTTTTGGACTATATCTAAACTTAGCATCAGGTATAAGGTCAAACGTGACCCTATTCTTGTATAAAAATATATACAGTCGAATATGGAAGGAGTTTCAGTGTACTACTGTACTCTAAAACTTACTTACTAGTAGAGAGACAAAAATTGATATTAAACGTTACTTTTCGCTCAGTATCTATAAGTTAATTTAAGGTTCCGTATGCACTTAAGACGTAGACAGAGGACATCGACGGGACGTGGTGTTATGTAAAGTGTCTCGTCCGTAGCTTTAGGTGATGTGTAACTCACCTCAACATTTGTTTTGTAGGTAATACTGAACTAGTAATAAGACAATAATTGATATACAGACATGTTAAAAGTGTTTATTCGATTTTGGAACCCTAGAAATGGAAAAAGAAGACCCTAAACTTACTTAAAACTTTCCGTTGCCCTAATAAAGGACAAAAAGTTTGTCGGTCAAATTTATCTAACTTTTGTTTCCAAAGGGAATGGTTTTTCTTTTGTGGCCATCCGCAGGTAAGAGGCAATGAAAGTGACATCTATCTTTCTTGCCTCAGTGGGTCTGCCGAAAGGAAACAAAAAGTTTTCATATCCTGCAGGACAAGGAAAATAGTGGCAAAGTTTTTTGGTCAAAGGATATTTAATTATCTGAAATGGGCCGGAAGATGTAATATGAATAAATCGGTGGATACATAATATCAATTACGTTTTTGTTTGTACGTTAAAATTAAGTGATAATGCATCCATTAAATTAAAGTATGATATCGGTTAGCATACATTCATTTCTCTGATGTTAACACATTTTGCTGTGACAATTAATAGGATATATTATGTTACATTAATTAGCTTTTGCCCTCAGTATTTTGTGTGTTATTTTGAATCATACCTTGATTTATTTATATTTTTCAGTCACCTGTATGCAGCGAATCCTTCCAATTCGCTGGATGTCGTCTATCCACCTGGTGTAGGGGTTGACCAACTACGCTTTCTAATGCGGGGTCGCCATTCCAGCACCTTGGGACCGCAACGTTTATCGGCTCTCAAACTATGTGCCCCGTCCATTGCCACTTTAGCTTCGCAACTCATTGAGCTATGTCGGTGACTTTGGTTTCCTGCGAATATCCTCATTTCTGACGAAAAATTTCGGACGAAAAGATTTCGCGGAGTTTTAAGAATGCTGCCCAGTCGAGTTAGATTCTTCGGTTTTTTGATTCTGCGGTTCACCTCTTTCTCGAAATTGGACCTACCTAAGTGGACCGTATGTCCTAGGTACCTATATGTATTCGTCTACAATTTCGATTGCAGCATTCTTAACTAAATTAACTTTGGTCTGATCTAATCTGATAAACGATTTAGCTTTTCACCATGATGCCGCGTAGAAACCGTAAGAGATATATATGAGTAGAATAAACTTATAACTCTTCCAAGTAAGCGGGCTTCCATGTAGACTGTGCTATGTGTTTGAGCTGTGATAGCCCAGTGGATATGACCTCTGCCTCTGATTCCGGAGGGTGTGGGTTATAAGAAATCACGTGTCTCAAACGGAGAAGGGAAAACATCGTGAGGAAACCTGCATACCAGAGAATTTTCTTAATTCTCTGTGTATGTGAAGTCTGCCAATTCGCATTGGGCCAGCGTGGTGGACTAAGGCCTAATCCCTCTCATTCTGAGAGGAGACTCGAGCTCAGCAGTAAGCCTAAAATGGGTTGATAATGATGACGATGATGATATAGACTGGATCGTCACTTAACACCAAGTGGAATAGCAGTTAACTTATCATTGCATAAAAAACCAAAAATGTACTTACTACATTTCCCTGAGATGTGGTAATGTAATCAAAAGAACTAACCAGTATTCTCAACAAGTCTCGTTCCATATGCAAAACAAATTTTGATAAAATTTTTGCACACTCCTCACGTTCCGTCACACACATACATGTCCTTGTAACGACAGGATAAATTTTCATCTCCTTAAGTGAGGTCGGGAACGTTCAAGAGAAGTCCTGGATGCTTGCGATTCAAATAATGTAATGCTACAGCATTTTCATATTAAAACTTATTATATTTTTACTTTACGTAACTTATTTTACAAGTTAGCCCTTGACTACAATCTCACCTGATGGTAAGTGATGATGCAGTCTAAGATGGAAGCGGGCTAACCTGTTAGGAGGAGGATGCAAATCCACACCCCTTTCGATTTCTACACAGCATCGTACCGGAACGCTAAATCGCTTGGCGGTACGTCTTTGCCGGTAGGGTGGTAACTAGCCACGGTCGAAGCCTCCCACCAGCCAGCTATTACACAGCCATTACTATGGGCCCCGTATGGGTTCGAAACTAGTTGGGCATACTTCGACCTTGTATCACGTGAGTTTTAACCATGTTTCATAATCAATTAATAAGAATCTTGAACTGTACCGTTGTTAAAAAAAATAAGTACCTACCTATTTATTAGTTTTTGTTTTTAGTAGAGTTTCGGTTTACTAATTTGACTTTTTTCAAAACTTTTGATTATTTTTATATTTGAATATAACACATAACTCCTGATCATGAGATAGACAAACATCAATTAAATACTAGCATGTAGGTTATTATGTAATAAAAAATGGGCCCATAAAAACAAAAATATACCTACATTTAAATGATATACGTACTACATTCACTTAGGTGATATTTTAAAAGCACTCGAAGCGTGACCAAAACAAGGTAATGTAGTCGTTTTAAAAACGAAATATGACGGTTTTAATTTATTTTAAGCGTTTGTTTTATTGCCGCGCGTATGTGCATAAATTACGCGCAAAGTTGGAGCCATTATCATTTTATTCAGTGCGTGTGCACCGAGTAAACGCGAATATTGTTCTGGTGGCGGTTTCGGTATAACTTTTCACTTTTATGTAAGTTAATAAATAAATATTTTTGTATTAAAAAGCTCAAAGGTAAGGGGGACTGTAACTGTTTCAAAATGCCTCATATAAAAATATAAGTATATAAACATACATTTTATCAAGTGTTGTTGATCTTCCAAAGGTTAAAATGTTTTAATCAGCATGTGATCGTCTATTAATTAGAACCCATTAATCAACGTTATGTCCATAATAACACAAATACTTTTAAAGTCTCAGAGGTTCACCTATCACGGATTCCCTAAAATATAATCGATACACGAACTCTTTGTGGTTTATCAATACACGAACTCTGAGTATGTTTATAAGGTCGTTTAAATGGTTACGCCTTCGTTAATCATATATTCATCACTTTAGATGTATTATAGATATATATTATAGATTAGATTATTATAGATTAGATTATTATTTAATAACTCTGCATAATTTGAATTATACCTTTAAAGTTTGTAAGACTTAGAGTCGTCACAGGCTGGACTCAAAATAGAATGGGACCGATCCCCACCCGCTGGACTAATACAGCTTTGATGACAAACGGCAAAGAAAACATTTTTTTTACAAATAATTGTTTTTTTTTGTAAATATAACCAACACTCCCATTCCTCACGAACTAGTGGGAGAAAACTGTGTTAGAAAAGAGTACGACTACGGTCCAGCCCCTGACTGTTGAAGTTTTTTTATTGATCATATTCAAAAGACAATGTAAATATTAAAAAACCGGCCGAGTGCGTGTCGGGCTACGCGCAGTGTAGGATTCCGTAGATTAAGTTAGCACTTTAATCCTAGAAGTAATGCGCAAAAATATCGATAACGATACCCCACACTAGACGATAACAAATTCATTTTCACTTTGCATATGAACCCCAAAAACATTTTTTTTAATTTTCTTGTTATTACTCTAAAAATATAATTAATACATAGCATTACCAAATCTCATCTTACTAGTTTTAATAGATTCTGAGTTATCAAACTGACAACTTTAACTTTTTAATTAATAGCGGAATTAGTATGCTTATACGAGATAATTAATTTTTTAAAATACATACAACTGAAAAGAGCCGTGATAGCCTAGTGGATATGACCTATCCGATTCTGGAGGGTGTGGGTTCGAATCCGGTCCAGGGCATGCACCTCCAACTTTTCAGTTGTGTGCATTTTAAAAAATTAATTATCTCGTGGTCGACTATTATGTAATATAAATAGAAGAATGTGAAATAGGGGTTGAAAGTTTACATCGATTTTAACGCGGACGAAGTCGCGGGCATCCGCTAGTGCATTTCATAAAGCTACAGAAAAAAATACAACTGCATTTATTTACAATACCACCATCTTATTAAAACCCGCAATCACTTCTAACCGCAAACGTCATACGCAGTGACGATAAGTTGTCAACGCAGAACGAGTACAATGCCCATCTCGTTTGAACGCTATAGATGCGAGAGAGACGGGTAGAATCTATCACTACAGCATAATGATTAGACACGGCAGCCAGTGGGGTGGAACTGACACGAAGGAAATTACCGGCTTTGAATTATCGAGGCAATACTCATTGTAGCGAGGTTGACCGTTTTTGGTAGCATAGGTGGGATTGGATTAATGCACGTTTGTCGGACTCAAATCTTGCATTTCAATTTGGGCACGGGACTTTCGAATTGATTCGTATTGCTTTAGCGTTTGATGCTCGAATTATGGGACTGGCCTATTTACGAGAGTTCTAATGCGCTGGCGAAGGAACGTTGACCTAATTTTGTTTGATATCTGGATGCTCTTTCGGGTTGGCAGAATCTTGTCCATATCTAACTGTAATTAAAAAGATACTCTTATGTTATCTTGCTTATAATCCAGATTAAGGCCAGTACTCGCCTATCTAACCTAACCGGCGTCCTAGAGTGCATGTTACAAACCGAACATACGTGCAGAAAGTTCGAGAACTAAGCTAGCAAAGAGCCGATTCTTGCTACAGATTTTGGGACACGGCGTTGTGTTGTAAAAGTTAGTTAAAACCCACCTTCATACTGGCTGGGTCGATTGAGGTTTGCTTAATTGTTCCAGGTCTGGCTGGTGGGAGGCTTCGGCCGTAGCTAGTTACCACCCTACGGCAAAGGCGTACCGCCAAACAGTTTAACGGTCCAGTACTATAGCAACCGAAAGTTTCATTCACCTTCTAACAAGTTAGCCCGCTTTCATCTTAGATTGCATCATCACTTACCATCAGCAGAGATTGTAGTCAAACGATAACTTATAAAGGTTGTAAATAATAAAAATGCGCTCTTTACAGAGCTACCCTTTAAAATAGACTCTTTACAGAGCAACCCTTTATCCATAAACCTGAGGCATATGTGCCTCAAATTACAATGCTGCTTGGTTTCAGAAATAAGCATAGGTGTCTTACTTTTCCAGAGCTGTCACGAAAACATTTAAATTTAGAATCATTTCAAATCTGTTTAAAAAGACAACCTCAAACGGATTCAATAGTTTCGGCCAAAATTTACAAATACATAGAAGTTCGTAAGAGAAACCTTGAATTGTTTCCCTTTTTTAAAACCTAAATCATCAGTCAAGTAGTATCTGATAAACAGGCTACAATTCATCATCATCATCATCATCACATCGACCGGTGGACGTCCACTGCAGGACATAGCCTTTTGTAGGGACTTCCAAACATCACGATACTGAGCCACCTGCATCCAGCGAATCCCTGCGACTCGCTTGATGTCGTCAGTCCACCTGGTGGGGGGTCGGCCAACACTGCGCTTACTAGTTACTAGGCTACAATTATTAACAAATAATCACTATAACGCATGGGTGTCGAGTCATAATGAGCCCCTTTCCACCCTCGGTTATAAATAAGATATTAAATAATGTGTCTATAACTCTTCGATAACATATGACTATTATACTTTCATAGATACTACGGAGGCATCCATAAATAATGTATTGAAGCGTTTTTAATATCCGAAGTCTGCTCCGAAAAGATGCTTTGAAATAGAAACTGTTTTCTACTATAATGGAGTATAAGGAAAACAACTGCGTTTATTTTTGCTTTGAGTTCGGAAGTATTATTTTCTGAATGACCGGGGCTTAGCGTTGATTTTTGCGTTGTGTCAACGATGAAAGGAAAGTAGTGCATTTTTGTAGTGCTTTTCCGATAATCAAAAATAATATGAGTATCTAAAGATGTAACTAGACTGAAAATGGCTTGTGATTTCTATTGATTTTATTATCAATAGGTACATATTATTATATGAGAGCCGCAATAGCCCATTGGATATAACCTCTGCCTCCGATTCCGGAGGGTGTGGATCAAATCCGGTCCGGACATGCACCTCCAACTTTTCAGTTGTGTGCATTTAAAGAAATTAAATATCACGTGTCTCAAACGGTGAAGGAAAACATCGTGAGGAAACCTGCATACCAGAGAATTTTCCTAATTCTCATCTTAGGCTATATCTACACTTACTAAGGTGAGGTCATGGTCAAGCGCGAGCGTATTCCCTATTTACTTAAAAAACTTGATGGTGTGTAGCTGGCGTTACATAAGCCGCCGGGGCTGTGCTCCCCCCGGTCCTCCCGTTGCTACACCACTGTGAAGAATGTATATAAATATTTTTTCTGCACATGTCGCTTCTTCATACGTAATATCTATAAAGATAAAGAAAGATACGACGGAATACATTCTCATCTACGTAAGTGAGGTTGGGACGAGTTTACGGACGAGCAAAGTGCTCAAGGTTTATGTGTATTCTGAAGTATCGTTGCTTATTTAGTTTACCGGGGACACGGACCCAATATCATTTAATAGTTCGAATACGATATCAAATAGTCTATTTCTCAAAAAAAAAATACATAACTCATACGTAAATAATTTATCGAAATATAAATAATCACACTGTTTAACACTGTCCACATCACAAATGGTAATTAAAAAACGCCTCAAGGCATTATGTTTTTAACACGATGCATTTTACATTATTTTATAAGCAATAAAGAATTACCACAAACTAAACAAATAATACTAACAAACATACACACAGTAATTTGTAAATGTGTACTGGTTGGCATCGGCCGTGGCTAGGTACTACCCTACCGGCAAAGATGTATCGCCAAGCGAGTTAGCGTTCCGGTATGATACATTGTAGTAGCCGTCAGAGGCATTGCTAAAATAAACCTACGTACCACTTCCTAGTACGCCCACTTCCATCTAATATCACTTAACACCTGAGCCTGTAGCCATGTAGAATGTCGATTCTCTTTCTACAGACTTCAAAAACTAATAAAATATATGGGAACTATAGATGCGACCGACAATTTGATCACGTGACTTGTCGATAATGAATGTCATTACATACATTTTTTAGTTTTTAACGCGTTTGCGATTATAGAAAGAGAATCAGGCTAAGGAGAGATAGGAGTCAAGAGCTTGTCATTGAATCAAAGTCCAGTTTATCTATCGAAACTTATTTTAAAATCTTTCTGGCAAGATCACTGAGGCAAGAAAGATAATGCCACTTCCATTCCGCCTCTTACCTGCGGATGACCGCAAAAGGAAAACATTCCCTTTGAAACAGAGTTACCTAACTTTGACCGGTAAACTTCTCTTGTGTAACTTTTAAATAAGATCCGTATATATTTTTTTTGTTCTTTCAAATAAAACATACCCTGTTTGAGGTGTAAATGTAACGAGAGCCTGCATGGTCAGACTTACCTCATTTTATGAAGGATATGTGATTGTGGCACTTCTGTTGGGACCTATGCCTTCGATCCCAAGGGCGTAGGTTCGCTTCCGGTCCGAAGCATGTATCTCTAACTATTCAGTTATGTGCATTTTAAGAAATTAAATATTATGTGTCAAAACAGCGAAGGAAAAACATCGTGAGGAAACCTGCACACCTGAGAATTTTAACTCCCTTTGTGTGTGAAGTGTGCTAATCCACAATGGGCCAGTCTGATGGACTATTGGCTTAATCCCTCTCGTTCTGAGATGAGACTGGTGCTCAACAGTGAGTCGAATATTGTTGGCTAATGATGATATATTTTTTGTTTTTATTCTTTACAAGTTAGCCCTTGACTACAATCATACCTTACACTCTCACATGATGATAAGTGATGATGCATTCTAAGATGGAAGCGGGCTAACTTGTTAGGAAAAGGATTAAAATCTACATCCCTTTCGGTTTCTACACGACATCATACCGGAACGCGAAAACGTTTGACGGTACGTCTACGGTGGTAGGGTGGTAACTAACAGCCAATTGATTTTTTAATGTCTTTTATTTTTTTCATTAACAAATCGCCGAGCGATGCCTAGTTTTTTTGTGGTAGAGCTCTATGGGATGAAATCATCCCGGGATGTTTTATCACCATGGTTAATTTCAGCATTCTGGTTATTATAGCAGTATTCTGTGTACACTCACTCACTTAGTGGCATACACACACTCATGTACCAGTTTAACAGGTGAAAGGCAATGAGTTATATTCATCATAATTATTATCAGCCGATAGAAGTCCACTGTCAATAAGCCTCTTGCATGGACCTCTAAGCACAACGGTCTCGAAGCGCCAGCATCCAGCAACATGCATTATATTATAGGATGTTTTTCTCACATACCCTCGCCCCCGCGGTTTTTTCTGTTATAAGCGATAGTTTTCCTTTTAAATTGTACTGTAAAAATTATATTTACTTTCAATAAAACATTGAAATCCTCACCTTCTCGTGTTGTACGTTGAACTATGATGTCTGTCGGACGCCAATTGATTTACGAAACCTGTAAAAAAGATAACATAATATGTCATCATCATCATCATTATCAACCCATATTCGGCTCTCTCACTGCTGAGCTTGAGTCTCCTCTCAGAATGAGAGGGGTTAGGCCAATAGTCCAACATACTGGCCCAATGCGGATTGGCAGACTTCACACACGCAGAGAAATAAGAAAATTCTCTGGTATGCAGGTTTCCTCACGATTTTTTCCTTCACCGTTTGAGACACGTGATATTTTAATTTCTTAAAATGCACACAACTGAAAAGTTGGTTTGCATGCCCCGAACTAGATTTGAACCCACATCCTCCGTAATCGAAGGCAGAGGCCATATCCACTGCGCTATCAAAGAAAAGTGTGTAAACCTTATTCCCATGAATGATTTCATAATGCTTGCCTACATTATACATTAAAACTTTATTCAAGAAAGTTTTCTAGATTTAACTTTTGCTCTGTTGATGGATAAATTAGACAACACAAAATGTGTAATTATCATAAATATATTTTATATTTATCTTATAGTCTAACTAACATAATATATATAAATGTTTTTAATCCAGAAAAGCTTGGTCATTTACTATTATAATAAATAAACTCTGTACGAAAACAATAAATCTAGCTTAACCAAAAACTCGAAACTTCGAGACTAGTTCCAAGCACTCCTGATCTTCTCAGTTGTTTGATGTATGGTAGTTCTAATTCAGCCTTGGACATTAGCCAAGCCGAGCCCTGACGATACCAAGTACAGCTAGCAAACAAAACGAATAAAATGGCTTTTTTTTATTACAGACAGTTTTTTTTGTCGTATAAAAAATAATACAAAAAGCAAACTTAGTTCTTACACACAAGTAAGTACGGCAAATCTATATCTATATAAAGCTGAAGAGTTTGTTTGTTTGATTGAACGCGCTAATCTCATGAAATACTGGTCCGATTTGAAAAATTCTTTCAGTGTTATATAGCCCATTTATCGAGGAAGGCTATAGACTATTTATTATTCCCATACTCCTACAGGAACGGGAACCACGAGGGTGAAACCGCGCGGCGTGAGCTAGTTAGCAAGAAATAAGTATTAATTTGAACAAAAATAAATATTCAGTCAACAACAAAATAGGCAACATACATTCACAATTTACGTATCCAATAGATAACGGATACTATAGGAGGAGTATATATATACGGATATATGTATCCAATAGACAAAAACTGATTGAAAACTGTTGCAATATTAAATGTAATTTAAAAAAAAATCAAAACACAATTTAAAAAAAGCGTTTCATAATATTAATAGGCACTACAATCCATCAAGTAAAGTTTGACTGTTTTAGGCTAGAACGTCTTAGGATACTTAAATAGTTTTCCTTTTCAACTTAATCAAAACAAATCGTCAAAGTTTGTTAAGCAGTCATATTAAAGATACTTTACTTCAACTTTGCCTGTCAACGGTACACGCCTGTGGCAACTTCAATATTTGTTTTTGGGCAATATTAAAGTTTTCGGCACAAAATAATAAACTGGTTGTCTTTACTCTGAGACTCTCCATTGATATTGTGATATTAAGAACCGTGATAGCCCAGTTGATAAGACCTGTCTTCGATTCGGTGCCGTGGGTCCGGGGCATGTCCAACTTTTAAATTTTACGACATTTGAAATAGACACTCATAATAAATGATAGTTTTTAGTAGAAAAAATCTCTGAACCGCGAACGGATAGACAGGCATAGACTTTATCGCCGTTTGAGACACGTGATATATTTTAATTTCTTAAAAATCAAAATATATCACGTGTAATTTTTAAGAAATTAAAATATATCACGTGTAATTTTTAAGTAATTAAAATATATCACGTGTAATTTTTAAGAAATTAAAATATATCACGTGTAATTTTTAAAAAATTTAAATATATCACATGTAATTTCTAAGAAATTAAAATATATCACGTGTCTCAATCGGCGAAAAAGTCCATGTCAGTCGGTCCGTTCGCGGCTCAGAGATTCTTACTGCTAAAAAACTATCATTTAGTATAAGTATGTGTATTTCAAATGTCGTAAAATATTAACTTGAAAAATATCTTGTGTCAACACTGAAGTTTATACAGCTAAAGTATTTTATTTTAGAATTAATTCATAATTCAAGACTTCTGCTTAAAAACGACAAAATATAAAATAAATCAGCAACGAACATTAAATTATTTTAAAAATGCTTAGTACCTTTTAGGAAAGAAACGAATGTAGTTTATAACTATAGTAAAACAAATACGCTTCCAGTTTTACTAAGAAATATAAACTAAAACCTCTATGCATTTGGAGCGTGACCAAGCCAAGGTAATATATTTATTGTAAGTGAAATACGATTCTCTTAATTATTTCGCATGCTTTCCCCCGTAAAAGTGTATATTACTTGTAATGAACGACTTTACTAGCAGCGTTTCTAAATAGCCCCGTACTGGAACGTCAAATCGCGTGGCCTCAACCAAAACTAGTAACTACTTACTATAATTGAAGCAGCCCACCACTAGACATGGGTGTAGTACTGACAAACCCCCCCCCCCTCCCCCCGTATAAAATCCTGTCTACGTCCTCGACTACTTATGTGAAAATTACTTATTTGGGTATAGCGGCTCCCCCTAGATAGAATCCTACTCCTATGCCATCAGACAATACTGATTCAGCCAAATATCATAAGAGCAAAGTCAAAAAATAGAAAAGCCTAAAATTTTAATGAGACGGGAATCGAACGCGGTACTGTGCATTCCTAATAGTGTCAGATAGGTCGTCAAATCCCTCAATGTTTGTTGACGTTGACCTTGTCATGGCTGTGCGTTTATGCTATATTTATCCTCGTATTTTAGATATACAGATAAAATATAGGGGAATTAGAGCTAAATGGGTGAAATGGTGAAAAAAGTTTGCGTGTGTAAGTGTGAAAGTGTGTAAGTATCTTTGTTATTTGCTATTTGGCTAAAATTTAGAATGGTTATAGATTTTACTTTTTATGCCGGAATAATACATGGCTACCCGTGGGGTTTGAGAAACTGAATTCCACCTGAAGTCGCGGACGTTTGCTAATATTATATAAACCACAGCAAAACATTTACAATTCATATTTACTTTATCAAAGAAATATGAGTTTCAAAGTTTCGACATTATTTAGAAACTACAATTAATTTAACTATTAAATAAATGAATGCCAGTTTCTAGTTTGGTAACCAGCAGTTTGTTAAACACAAACAAGGTAACATTTGGAAACAAAGCAGCAAGGAGCCAAAATAAAGTACTAAAACGACATTTGCATGTATTTGCCATTAAAACTCCGGTGGAGTCAATAAATAACGTATCGGGACATTAGTTTGCACGTAATATCCGGCATAGTGCCGCGAGTGCATAACAAATAGGTATGCATTTTGGAAGAATATTGCTTTTTAAAATTTTTTCGAGCTAGAAGCAAATTTTCGGTACGCTCTCTCGGGTTCGTTTATTTATACACCTACTTCAGATTTTTTTTACGAATTTATTATGTTGGGTTTGCAGGCATAGTTATTTATAGGGATAATTAGCTGAGCAAGCATACATACCATCTAATAGCAAGTGGAAAATCATTGCCTATAAATACCTAGTACATTACTTCGTAAGGCAAGGAACGCGATCTTACGAACTGTTGCTATGTCTACACTATCCTTATGCTTATGCGTAAGTCTTAAGCCTTAGGTTACGTCTTAGGTGCCTGTAACGACAACAGAAACCATTCCTTTCTTTCGCGAATTTTTATCTCAAAATTAATTTAACCATATTATTATAATTAGTAATCATCACTCGCTTGATGTCGTCAGTCCACAGTGAGGGCGGTCGACCAACACTGCGCTTTTTGGCCATATTTTATCCCTGTTGGTATTCCCGAAAATAGAAACTACTCAGGTGGAACCGCGAGGCGTAAGCTAGTATTCTAGGAGTAAGATATTTTTTAAATAAGACAAAGAAGAAGAAGAGTTTTATACAAAAAAAAAACGTGTGCGCCTCGGGACGCTCGACAGTAGTGATAACTTAAGTCTGCTACCGTATTCATGAGAGAAATGGAAGCCAGGCAGCGTGGCGCCGTAACGCGTTACGTTACGAAGCGATTAACCTTCCCATAAGAACTTATCACTTGAATAACGTTCCTAAGCAACTTACCGAAATAGATGGGTTATAGAAAATGGCTGTAAAACAAATCACTAGCACTTAATCCGTCCATCGGTACAGTCATAAACCACACAACGGGTCGTTTGTCCGCGCATAATATCCGTGGCTTAGAGGACGGGGAACTATTGCAGTATAAGCCCTTTCGGGAAATGGCAAACAAGTCGTGTTTCATATTAGAACGAGTGCCTGGATAACCAGACGTATATAATTTTATGTAGTCTAGTCATCGCAGATCTCGGATGCATAAGCGGTTTAGTTTCTCATTCTTTAAGGCAGCATTCGGTTTTTGGCGATCGCGACCCGCGACGGCGACCTGCGACCGCGACCGGGTCGTAGACCCACTGCTTAGTATGAATTTATATGAAGCACTAAACAAAGGCGGTCACGTGACACTGTCGCGGGATTTGCTTAGTCATACATCATTATCAACCCATAACCGGCTCACTGCTGAGCTCGAATCTCCTCTCAGAATGAAAAGGGTTAGGCCAATAGTCCACCACGCTGGCCCAATGCGGATTGGCAGACTTCACACACGCAGAGAATTAAGAATATTCTCAGGTATGCAGGTTTCCTCACGATGTTTTCTTTCACCGTTTGAGACACGTGACATTTAATTTCTTAAAATACACACAACTGAAAAGTTGGAGGTGCATGCCCCGGACCGGATTCGAATCCACACCCTCCGGAATCGGAGGCAGAGGTTATATCCACTGGGCTATCACAGCTCAACAAACTTTACCTGTTTATAATATTAGTATAGATTATTTTCGTTACTGTATTAGATATTAATTCCTTAATTACACCAGTTGTGTAAGCATTCGGAAGAACAGTGTGAAGCTTGTAGCAATTACGGCTCACTAATTATCCCCATTTGTCTTAGATAAAGTGTAATAGTGTAATAATTAAGCTACACTACACTAATATATCATACCGACGACTCATCAGTGCATAACTCATATTATATGCGATAACCGAAGAACATTTAGGCAACATTAGCTGACGCCGGTGACTTCGCCCGTGTGTGTGATTTCCTACATCAGACGGCCTAGTGGCAGTTTGATAATGTTACTATCGCGTTAATGTAAACGCGAATTTCTAAGGAATTGGAACAGTGCCATCTAGTGTCACTACTGCACAACTGTTCCAATTCGATATAAATTTGCGATTACGTTAACGCGATACTAATAGTATGAAAATATTGAAAACTCCCACTAGGCCCTCTGATCTCATATTGACTTATTATGACAGACGTCCACAGATCGTACGTGTCAGATGCCTCGCATCAAACGGATTATTCTTTGTATAGAAAGTCATACAAGTGCGTCCACTAATCTGCATTGTATTGTCCGGATCGCATTGAACGGATTGTATCTACAAAAAAATAATTCCCCGTCCCCTGGAATATTATCGTACACAGACTTTTCTGACTAGTTGGAGTGGAATGGTAATATCAATCAATTAATGTATTTATTGGTAGCTATATACAGGTGGTGGGTATTATGGTGCAAATGGTAAATATATCTTGCCATTTTGACAAGGAAATTACTTAATACTTATTGCTCATATTTAATAAATATGTTAAATTCTTAAAAAAATATTGATTTTAAAAAATCTTTCACCGATGGAAATCAATATTATCAGCTAGTAACATAGGCTTATATTTTATACCCGTATTCTCACTAGATTGTGAACAGTACTGGTAAAACCACGGGCAGTATTTATAAAATTATAGTAAAATTTGTAGTAGAAATCTTTGTATTAAGTCTTCTTTATGCTCAAAGTTTGCACAAGAAGAGCAGCGGACAGGTGCAAGTTTCCCCTGGCTGCTGGCTGTGGTCCAGGGAACCTCTTTGTTACTAAGTTCAACTAACACTGAGAATATTTATTGAACAAGACATTTCGCAAGCTATTTCGAGTCAACAAAGGAGCTAGGAAGACAAGTAACTTTGAAGAAATTGTAATAAAACTATTATGTCAGAGACATAAAGTCTCAATAAAATACAAGTATTTTCACCTAGCTGCATAAGTAGTAAAGTAAGTATATATAGGTATATATACAGGGTGTCCCGTAATTAATTGATAAAACGCAAATGGTAGATACACCACCTAATTATCTAAACCTCTTTTGAATAGTTTTCAAAAATCCCTATGGTGACCAAGTTATATTTTTTTTTCGGATTTTTCAAAATGTTCTATCCTGAATCTGATTTTTAATGCTGTAACTGCTGAAATTAAGATTTTGAAGATCAGATTTTTGTTAAACATTACGATAATACGAAAAACATTACGATAAATTACCAATGCACTGTACTACTACTTTTGTAAATAATATTTTATTTGTTTTGTACAAGAAGCTTTGAATGCAATAATAATAAATAAAAGTGATTACCTGATTCCGAGACTACTTATATATTGATTATAAATTAACGTAAGACGTTATTTTGAGATACTATTTATTTTGTTAAAGTTCGTATAAACGTAATTGCCTTCACACAACTCAAACCCTGGACATCTTGATCTGAAATCATATGGACAAAATACTGAACCTACAAGCTAATTAAACAACAATAGCGCTATTTTATAACAATGCTTTTATAGCTCGACAGTGTTTTTCGAATTCGTATCTACCTCTCTATTAATAGTGTGGTTTTAGAAAGAGAGATATATAGAGACGAACTCGACAATAACATCGTCGAGTTACAAAATTTACAAAATAGCACAACATTATAATGTTTTCAAAATGCAAAGTCGGAGTAAACCGGAGCATTTGAAACTTGAAAGTTACAGCCGAGCTTTGACGGAACAAGCTTAACCCGCAAATGCCGACGCAAATTATGTCTGTGAGACCGGGGTCACCGTCTACGTAAGTAAAATTGTCTCGGTTTGAGATATGATTTTTTTTTGTTAATAGGACGTCACTTTTTATTTATTTTATGTGATTACCCATTACCTTATTAACAAAAAGTTTTTTATTTAACATGTTTTAGGCGAAATGTTTCAATAATAAGTAACATTTCAATAAATGTGCTTTGTTTAATTAGATATCTCTGTTTAATAGTTAAAGAACGTAATATAATAATAAAAATGAATGAATGGTCAAAATGCACAACATTCTGAAAAATATTCTATTTACTGAAAAACCCGATGCGTGGGACCGGTGTCACCGTTGAGTCAGATTGACGTAACCATTGGTGGGTTAAACACAACGTTAATACACCAATGTATATTAGGCTTTAAGAGTTAAAACGTTTCACGGGCAGATAGTGACTGCAGTAGAAATGATCAATATGTACTGCACTCCGATCAATATTTTATTGAAGACTCCGGTACGTGAGACCGTCACCGATGAGTCAAATTGACGTCACCATTGGCGGGTTAAATAACCTTCATACACCAATGTACACTAGGCTTTAGAGTTAAAACGTTTCACGGGCAGATAGTGACTGCAGTAGAATTAAGGCTGCAATGCAAGTTTCTTTCCACCTCAGCGGCATCTGTCAAATCTGCAGCGCGCACGTTGGCTTCGGTCCAGTAAAGGTGTTATTTAGGTCGTTCATTAAGATGCGGCCTTGTTAAGCTTTGTAAATGTCTGGAACTGGGTTATGTTTAACTTGGACTGTACTGAATTTGGTGTTTCGAATTTTCTGTTTTTGCGTTTGTTTTTTTTTACAGCAGAGTTATGTCTAACTATAACTGGAATTCTCTCGGTTCGGATGTACTGTAGAGCTTTTCTGTAACTACCTACCTACCTAAAATATATATGTATATTATGTGTTTTGTATTCATCTCTATCGCAGCTGTACAAGTTAAACATCTAGATAAATAAAACAGAGGGAGATAGAGACTAATTTGTGACTGAAACTTATCAAATGGTGGTGAAACCGACCTAAGGGCCCGCCTAAGTCTATCAATTGATCGATGCGAGCAAAGCTGCACGTAAAAGATCGTTCGGAAGATGAGTCTAATGAAGATGACATTAGTGTACCGGGCGGCGGATTGTGTAACGGAACCTTTACTCCCCACCACTCAACCCCTCCCCCAGCGCGCAATGCGAGCAGCTGCGCCGCCGCATCGTTGTTTGGATCGTGTCGCTCGTATGGGTTCGAAACTAATCGGGCATACTCCGACCTAATATCACGTGAGTGTTATTAGCCCTGTTTCATAACGATAGTTTAAATTCTAAAATATCTAGATATTTCTGTATAGCTCAACACAATACATACTCAGCTTTTAAATCTTCAATAGTTCCACAGTTACAGGGCAGGATTCAAATTTCAGAGGTATAAGGTAAGGTAAGGTAGAGGGAAAGTTAAGTTAAGAATAAGTAATATTTATTTTTAAAAGCCATGTTTTTAATTAAATACCTATATATTTTCAAAACTAGATGTGCCTATCTATAAATTTTTAATTTGCAGAACATATTAATTCCGCCTGATTAGAAATCCGTCAAGGCATACGCCGTATAAATTCACCTCCCCTAATTTCTCAAGCTAAGCCTCTAATCCAACTAAATTCCTAACCTCAATTTAACTAATGCGTGGAATGAAACCGCCAAAGTGTGGAATTCTCTTACGGCGTCCTTGTTTACTGACATTTACTTACCAACAGCTTCTACCTATAATCTAGGGATATAGGTATCTTCAAGGTTATATTGCTTATCAAGATTAATAGGGGAAATTTATAATGCCTATCTTTTGACGGCCTCCGTGGCGCAGTGGTATGCGCGGTGGATTTACTAGACGGAGGTCCTGGGTTCGATCCTCGGCTGGGCAGATTGAGATTTTCTTAATTTGTCCAGGTCTGGCTGGTGGGAGGCTTCGGCCGTGGCTAGTTACCACCCTACCGGCAAAGACGTACCGCCAAGCGATTTAGCGTTCCGGTACGATGCCGTGTAGAAACCGAAAGGGGTGTGGATTTTCATCCTCCTCCTAACAAGTTAGCCCGCTTCCATCTTAGACTGCATCATCACTTGTACCATCAGGTGAGATTGTAGTCAAGGGCTAACTTGTAAAGAATAAAAAAAAAAAATGCACAACAAGTAATAATTTCCTTAAAATTTATAGAAATACAATCGTATTAATATAGTTTGTATGGATAATCTTACTAATATAGTTTGTATATATCGCAACGAATAATATAATTGTAACTACTTCAAGCGTTGAAGTCTGCCAATCCGCTTTTGGCCAGCGTGGTGACTAAGGTCTAACCCCTCTCATTCTGAGAGGAGACTCGTGCAACAGTGAGTCGAACATGGATTGTTAATGATGATAGTGATGAAATCTTCCACTACGATATTAAAAAAAAAACATGAACTTAGAATACTACCAGTATGGTAATTACCCGCTCTAGATTTGGTAAACGTAAAAATATGTATAGGTAGTAGGTACCTTTAGGCACCCATAAAAGACCAAGCCCACTTCATCATTTTATAGTTCTACTAGCTGACGCCGCGCGGTTTCACTCGCGTAGTTACCGTTCCCGTAGGAATATGGAGATAATATATAGTTTATAGCCTTCCCCGATAAATGGGCTATCTAACTCTGAAAGAATTTTTCAAATCGAACCAGTAGTTCCTAGGATTAGCGCGTTCAATCAAACAAACAAACAAACTCTTCAGCTTTATAATATTAGTATAGATTTTATGTTTGTGATTTGAGAGAAATATAAACTGAGAGCCAGTACGGTAATTACCCGACCTTGCTAGGGTTGTAAACGTAGAAATATGAGTATATCGCAAGTATAAAAGACCGAATATTCGCGGACGTTATTTATATTGAGTTGCGAACACAACGGGAGCAACCCTGAGCGGTGGATTTACGAAATGATCCCGCGTATTTATATCCTGTATATTTCAACTGTTATTTAAATTTTTCCGGTGGTTTCGCAAAGTTATTATTTGTACGGCCTTTATTTTCAGTGAATGCACATTGCTTAATTTCGATTTGGCTTATTTGAAACAGTACTTTTACCTATTTTGTATGTGCAGTCAACTTTATTGCGAATTTATATTTGGTGAATTGTCTCATTGGTTTTTTTAATCCGAAATAAATGATTTATTGTTATCACCTCTCGTATAATTTATAGTTTTATGGGCATAATGCATAATTTGACCCAAATATTGCAAGTCAAGCTTTTACCCATTCGCTGCCCGCGAGTATTTTATCGAAAAGCCCGTCTGCGTTGAAGAAGCCGACAGTCAGAGAATGCGGTTTTAAAACTATCGTTGTGAGCCATTTAAAAAATCTTTATATTCCTCTATCGCGCGGAGCATGTTACTGTGCTCGCTTATTGCCCTTAGTTTACATTATATTTTTTTACATGTCACGTAACGGATACGATGAGCGACCGGTCGTCCATTTAGGAGTCAAATGGTTAATCATTTTACAAAGCTAAAGGAACAGAACTCCCTATTTTTATTTATTAAATTTTATCATGTTTATTACATGTCTAATTATACTATGATGTTAGCTAGGGACGTCTAAAATAAATTATATTTGAATACTTACTATTTTCTTTAAAAATATGCTCTGAATGAAAAAAATCTGTTCTAAATGAAGGACTACGTTGAATTTTTAAGCTAAGCTCTATTTTCTCTCTCCTAGGGCTACCAAAATAATAGGCTGGTTTAAATAAGCTAATAATAGTGTAGACAATTTCATAATTATGGAAATAGTCTACGTTATTACTAGTGTGTTAGAAAATATGCTTTTATTTTTTTTAAGTCTGTCCATAATGAATTATTCAAGCTAAGCTCTTGAATAATACAACGTATCTCTCTCCCTCTATCTCTATTTCCCTTTCCTAATGTGAGCTGTTCTAGTAGTAGGCTGGTTTAAATGAACTGATAATGGCGTAGACAATTTCATAATTATGAAAATAAAAGCGTCTCCCGGTGTACCAAAAGCTGAACAATGTCTGTGCAAACTCATCGCGGCCTAACAAATGGGGGCTTTAGACGTCGCGGGCAAAACACTCTCGGCAAATGAGACTTCTTTCATGCTTCCGCCTTATTTACGTACTTGCTTTACACTTCATGTACTGACGCAGGATGCACGTTTTTGGAAACTATACTAGACTCAGACATTCCGCCTGCCTGCAAAATTGTACACTAGAATTTGTGTCTTATAGAATACACAGATCATTAAGAGATCTAAAGACATTGAAGACGTGGTAGCCCAATGGATATGACCTCTGCCTTCAATTTGGAGTGCGTAGGTTCCAACTTTTCAGTTGTGTGCATTTTAAGAAATTAAATATCACGTGTCTTAAACGGTGAAGAAAAACATAGTGAGGAAACCCGCATACCTGAGAATTTTCTTAATTCTCTAGGTGTGTGAAGTCAGCTAATCCGCACTGGGTCAGCGTGGTGTACTAAAGACTAACCCCTCTCATCCTGAGAGAGGACTCGTGCTCAATAGTGAGCCGAATATGGGTTGTGTTAATGAAACAATCTAAGAGATTATCTTAAATCGATGATTATACAACTCTCTATATGTGTAATATACGAGTAAATAAACAGCGTAAGTAACCTTACTTTACTTATTTACAAAAAATAAAGTTTCCGACGAATCCTCCTCCTTCTACTTTTTTTAAAACTTTTTTGAGGTCCTTTTAACACACTACTAGTGCATGACTTTAATATGTCCAATTAAAAAAAAAACTCATAACTCAAAGCTGACAATGATAATATGTGCCATGCAACATTTTACATCCTATATCACAGAGTGAAATCTTAAAGCGACCCGTAGCAACAAATCCAAGATAATATTGTATTGTTAAAGCTGCGACACGAGATAAGTTTAAAGTTTGTCTTAAGGTCCGCAGCTCGTGAAATCCTCACACAATGCACGGCGCGGACGGTTCAAGAAAGTGTAAACAGCTTTACCTTTCGTTTCCAGTTTGTTGTGAGCACATTATATTAGGCTGTGTTCATACGTTCATTCATCTTTTAGGGTTTCAAACTGGTGTCATCAGCATCTCCTTACCCTTATGCCACTTAAGTGGGGTCGGAAAAATATGTCAATCTTTTCCATTCGTTTCTATTACTCGTCAATTCATCATCCACTCCTTTTTAACCGACTTCAAAAAAAGGAGGCGGTTTCTCAATTCGATCGTATATTTTTTTTTACACACAATATGTCCTCTTTCACGCAATCCAACCATCTCTTTTAAAGCCTTCCTCTCCTCTTATGTCCTTCCACTTGCACATTCAACATTTTTCTAGTAATATGACTTTCCTCCCTACGCATTATCCATGTCCATACCAAGCTAACCTTCTATTCCTTAATTTTTCTATCACTGGCGCAACCTTCAGACTTCCTCTTATATACTCATTCCTTATTTTATCTATTCTTGTCACACCACACATCCATCTCAACATACGCATTTCGTTCACATGCATTCGTTTACTATCAGGTTTCAAACTGGTGTATGAAATGAAAATTTATTTGGTCACTAGTAGACGCCACCGCGGTTTCACCCGCGTGGTTCCCGTTCCCGTAGGAATACGGGGACAAAATATAGCCTTCCTCGATAAATGGGCTATCTAACACCGAAAGAATTTTTCAAATCGGACCAGTAATTCCTGAGATTAGCGCGTTTAATCAAACAAACAAACTCTTCAGCTTTATAATATTAGTATAGATTGTAGATTTCAGGCAACTAAAGGTATAGAATACATATAAGTATAGACAAACATTCAGCTTTTATAGAATGACAAAGATCTAACTATCACAGGTCTTTGCTCTAATCCCAACCCGATGGTACAGTGTTAAAGAATAATATAAAAGTTATATAGTGTGAACCTTGCTTCAATGTATATTTGAAGGCACATACGAAAATAACGCTTATTCGTCAGTAACAGAGTCGATATTAGCTTAATTTAAGCAAATTCCAAGTTTATACACCCGAATCTAACTCAAATCAAAGTTGAACAAATAGAACTAACTCATTTGTTGGGCATACATTGTTTATATTAGTTTATTTTGCATATTGTTCTGCTCCAAAGTTAATATAAGTTAGTCGCAAGTCAACAAGCAGTATGAACTATGAAGGGCTTGATTTAATAATTATTGTGGTATTTTGACTTCTTACATGCTTGCACTGTTAGTAGAGTATGCCCCAAACTGCGAGTCTGATTTGACATTGCAACACGTCAAATTGGGCTGCTATTTAAACTGGAGCCGTGATAGCCCAGTGGATATGACCTCTGCCTCCGATTCCGGAGGGTGTGGGTTCGAATCCAGTCCGGGCATGCACCTCCAACTTTTCAGTTGTGTGCATTTTAAGAAATTAAATATCACGTGTCTCAATCGGTGAAGGAAAACATCGTGAGGAAACCTGCATACCAAAGAATTATCTTAATTCTCTGCCTGTGTGAAGTCTGCCAATCCGCATTGGGCCAGCGTGGTGGAATAATGGCCTTGCCCCTCTCATTCTGAGAGGAGACTCGAGCTCAGCAGTGAGTCGAATATAAGTTGATGACGATTTAAACTCCGCTGTGATATGGTTTTATATACAGCGCAGCTATACGCCTCGTGTGCAAAGCGGACTGAAAGTGTTGCGCGTACTATACCAGTATTCGTGAGCCAAATTTTGAAGACCCAGTTACTCCACGGTTACCAGACCGATCACCAAGAGGTCATAGGTTCGAACCCTACCTGTTGGACTATAATTTCCATACCTACCTACTCAGAGAGTTTTTATGAAACTTGTTGCATAACCTACCATTAAAAAGCTAATTTGTAGTATAAAAACTATATCAATGATATAAATATGGATAGCTATATGTATATATTACTAGTGCCCCGTGCTTTCAACCACATAGTTCCCGTCCCGTATGAAAACGAGGAGAAAATATATGTATAGCTAAATATAGCCTATGGCACAAATAACATGGCTTTATAGTAGTAAAATTATATAAACTATGTCAGACTCGATGTGCAATGTTTATCAACGAACATTAATTAGAAAATAAAGCAGAAAATGCATGTTATTTCATACTTGATTTATTTTAAATTATTTTGTTTAGTAGCTATTTATAATTGTTAGTTAGTTTATCAAATTTCATTAAACTTAATTAAAATTATTATTAGATGTGAAATTACTGCGATTTATATCTTCATGTTTAATTTGTTTGTTGATAAACATTGCACGTCGAGCTTGGCTTTAGTATAATAGCTTAGACTGAAGGGCAATTTCTCATATTGTCATGCAAGGATATAAGCCTAAAAGAAAATACATATTTTGGTTTCTTTTTAAATGTTTTCTTTTTTTAATTTTCTGCCATTAATAGCAACAGTCCAAGTTTGTTGCGAGAGTGACATTAATTAAAAAAACCTCATCGATCACGTTTAAAGTGGCGTTATCAGAGCGTTCGCAAACAATGTCGGGCTCATGATTAATATTACAATGATGGACGTGACCGATTGTTTTAAATTTATTATCAATCGGCTCATCCGTCGGTATAGCGCGGCTGGCTATATTTAACTGACTTCAAAATATAAGGTTCTGTATTTGACACGTCAGTGACAAACACTTCATCATCATCATTAACAGCTGACAGACGTCCACTGCATGGACTTCCAAACAAAACGGTCTTGACCCGCGAGAATCCCTGATTCCCTGCAACCCGCTTGATGTCGCCATTCCAGCACCTTGGGGCCCCAACGTCCATCGGCTTTTCGAACTATGTGGCCTCCCATTTCCACTTCAGCTTCGCGACTATAGCTCTATCAGTGACTTTGGTTCTTCTGCGGCTCTCCTCATTTCTGATTCGATCACGCAGAGAAACTGCATAGCTCGCTCCATCGCCCGCTGAATGACTTTGAGCCTTCTTATGAGGGCCACAGCTAGCGACCAGGTTTCAGATCCGTAAGTCATCACTGGCAACACGCACTGTTCGAAGACTTTCGTCTTCAGACAAACACTTGATAAATGCAAAAATGTCCTGCCTTCTCTGAGGACATTTTACGTAGGTATTGTAGCTATTACTAATAGAGAGAAATTATTTTAATGTCGTATTTTTTTATGAATAATGTATTATTCTCTAGTTAAAAGCCTTATGTACGCGACCATTATATAATTGTATCTATTTGTAATATGTATGCATGTCGAAACTTTTTATCTGTTTCTGATTTAAAAGCATAGGTTCATCTTTCATCATCATTATTATAGAAATAGAAGATTTTTCTTTGAAAAAAAATTCAGTATAATATACGTAGCTAATTAAGTATTTACGATGATAATCATTAGGTAAGACTTTGCATAGGTGGAAGATAAGTTAAAATAGCGTGATAATAATTATGAATCAGTACGTTCAATAGTGAGTATGATCTCATCTTGAACAACAAGTTCGGAGACACCGTCGCAATAGCATCATATTTAAGTTGGAACGAAGGAAAGGTGGATGAGATTTCAGGGAAGAATGAAGGCAGTCCTGATTAAGTCGTGAAGGCGGCGTGATTAATGAAAGACGACGGCCAGATGTGTTAATTAGATTTGCACGGTCGCCCGAGATTGTCGGAAGAATGTATTGTACTGGAATTAATCTGGCGAGAGTTTTGGTACACGTTTTTAAGATAACTTTTTTGTTGTTTTTAAGAAAGAAAGAAAGAAAACACAATTTTTTGTACCTATGTAGTTATGTACGTATACTTAAGATTTTAATCTCGTGATGTATTTTTTATATAATTGTATTCCTTTAGTAGTTTTATGAGCTTGTATTTATGCCATTTCGATTTGAGCTAACATTAATATTCTACAACAAATATCTCAGTCAAGTCAAGTGAAGTCAGTATTGTGTACAAAGTATAAAAAATAATTAACTGCCTCAAAGGTCTTGTAATTAGCTTGTGTCATTGTGTGGTGTACGATCGCGAGGTCCTTCGGTTGCAGTTCCAAGTGGATCGGTTTCGTAGTCTAATCCCGTATACGGACTGATATAGTGGCGTTTTCGTAAAAACACTTCAACACTTGGATCTACCTCAGCTCAGCCGGGGATCGAACCCAGGACCTCCGTCTTGTAAATCCACTGCGCATACCACTGCGCCACGAAGGACGTCTAAGGTCAAGCCTCCACCCTCCAAATCCGTTTATTCATGCACCCATTTGTACTCTCTACAGATTATACATAATACCCTTCGGCACTTCGCCATAAAATACATGATAAAAGAGCGTAGTGTTGGATTGACCTTGTATTATGTACGTGTTTTACATTGATAAGGAAGTAGGTAAAGACGAAATGTTGACAAAGACCCAGATACATTTGTGTTCACAATTGAAACAAAATTACATTATGATTAAATGTTGTATATACAGGATGTTCCGTTAATAGTATGACATACTTTGCAGGGTGATAGCTAATATTAAGGCCTACTACGAGTAAAATAACGCAATATAATATGTTTCCGATCTTAACCTACGATAGTGTAGTGTTTGCCCACCGTCCCAAAACGACCCTAAAGCCGCTCCAAACATTGCAAAACCGGTTTCTGCGACAAATCACGGGCGCACCGTGGTTTGTACGCAATAACGACCTCCATAGAGACTTAGATTTACTTTCAATAGCTAGTTACATGAAACAGCTCTCTCGAAACTATTTCGACAGAGCTGCCATCCATCCCAACTAACTAGTGGTTGAGGCCTGCAACTACACTCCTAACCTTAACGCTAACTTCAAGCAGAGGCGTCCCAAAAACGTCCTTTATGATCAAGACGATGACATGACGACCGACAATGCTTCCCGGGCAACACAATCACAAGCAACGCAGCGTCTTCGCCGGCGAAGACGAGGTCCCCGATATCTAACGTCACCCGGACGTGGGTTTTCTAACTCAAGATCTCGGGGGCGTCCGGACTGATTCACTCAGGTCACGGTTACACCTTCCCGAATGGCCCTCTAAGCCAAGGTCCGAGTCTCATAGGAGACGCCCTTAGAGAGCCGTTCCGTCCTCTATCTTTATTTCAGCCTTCGGGTCTCATCATGCTTCTGCGCTCGCCCAAACCCCCTGGTGACGCCGTAGTGGTCCCACATGGAGCCATCGGCACTTACTCAACACGAAAAAAAAATAATATGTTAGCCGAAATTTTACGGTTCTTAAGTTATATTAAATTTTGTATAAAATACAATAATCAGTATACAATACAATACCTTTAGTGCAGTTTAGTCATACCATGTGTGTTAAATTAGTTAAGCGTTGATTTTATACCTGGTCATTATTTTTTACTTTTACTTTGCAATAGAAAAAATTGAACTTTCATTACTTGAAACAACTATTCAAAAATAATGACCAAGTTTAGAATCAAAGTTTAAGTAATTTTACAGCAGTTGGGATTTTTGTATTTTGTACAATAATTAATATAGCTTAAGAACCGTAAAATTTCGGCTGCTATATTTTGCGTTATTTTAGTAGGCCTTGATGTCAGCTATCACTCTTTAAAGTATGTGGTAATATTAACACGACACCCTGTAGATAAATATATGCGGGTGAAGTCGCGAATAAAGGCATGTATAGACACAAACTTCCAATATATTAATTAATGAAAACCGTAACACCCAGTTTAGTTGATAAAATGGCGTCCAAACCAAATGTCATATTCTTTTTGTTATTAGTCACTATTACTTTTGTAAAGACTCAAATTCTAGGTAACCTTTTGGGCAATACAGTCGAAGGCCTTTTAGGCAGCACTGAAGACTTTGCTTTAAATTTCACAGAACGTACTGCCCGATTTGGTTTTGAATCTGATGAACACAAAGTGATAACAGAAGATGGATATGTCCTTACCGTTTTTAGAATGAGAAAAAAGGACTGCGGTGAGTTGAACAAGACGCCAGTGATACTTTGGCACGCACTTACACAGACTGCTGACGATTGGTTGGCTGCTGGTATAAACGGGAGTTTGGCGTATCCGATAGCTGGCGAGTGTCATGATCTGTGGCTCGCCAATGACCGAGGTAACTACTATAGTAGAGCACATGTCCGTTTAAATCCAGATAAAGATTCCAAATTTTGGGACTATTCATTTGATGAAATAGGACGATATGATGTTCCTGCGACCATAAATTATATTTTAAAATATACTGGAGAGGACAAAGTGAACTTTATTGGCTTTTCCCAAGGTGCCACTTCACTCCTCATTTCATGTTCAGAAAGACCTAGATATTGCGACAGCAAAGTTAACGTCTTTCTAGGTCTTGCTCCAGCGGTGAAAATTAGCAACATGAAGTCAACATTGTTGAGGGTGGTTCTTGAAAGTTTAAATCAGTTCAAAGGAATATTAACTACATTAGGTATTAATGAGGTATTGGCTAGAGGTGGAGCTACACAGGACTTGACAGGTCTTTTGTGCATTTTGAGTCCAACTGCCAGTATCCTTTGCGGTGCTGGAGCAGGAACGATAGACTCCTTCCACCCTGGATCTATTACAGGCGAAACTTGGCAAACGGTATCAAAACACACGCCGGCTGGAACTTCGTTGCGTAATTTATTATATTATTTTTAAAACGGATAGATTTGAAAAATATGATTTTGGAAAAGCGAGAAATGTTGAACTTTATGGGGCAGAACAACCACCTACCTACAATCTAGCAAATGTTACTGTGCCTGTTGTAATTATCTATGGAAACAATGATCATATAATTGATGTGAATAATGTGGTGTTCTTGCAACAGGAATTGCCAAATATGCTAGAAGCGTACAAAGTATCTGACCCATCGTGGAACCATATGGACATGGCATACAGTCAGAATATCAATACAATGATATTTCCTAAAGTGAAAGAGTATCTAAATTACAACAAACAATAAGAGATTGAAGATGAAAGCTCGTCTAAGGTGGATACCAATTCTTATGCCTATCAATTCTTTAATACCCTACAATTTCAACAAAACACGAACGCCGTAACCCGTGCTACAGACCTGCTGCAAAACTCGTTAAAGTACAGTTTTTTGTAATGATTTTATTCATATTGTGATAAAACTGTACAGTTAAAACTAAACTTAGTCTGTAGAGCCTCTATTAAAGTTCGTTTGCTACAATTACCTTTAAATGATTACCATTTTTATTTTATCCTTTTGACTAAGCGAAATAAAATGTTTTTCTATTTTTGGCGTTTTCATTTGTTATTGAAATCAACAGATTTCATTAATTAGGTGATGACTTGTACACAATTATTATTAAATTTTTACATTTTATTTTGAATTGTGTATTGTATTGTTGTTGTAAAAAAAAACTCACAACCTTATTTCGGTTACCGCTAGAACAATGGTAGTGTATCATTACGAATGGGCTTACTCTGGACAATATTACGTAAATTGTCCACCTCAAAAGAAAAACTTTTACCTGTTTGTTTGAAATTTAGTTAACGAAATCCTGTTACACAGTAAAAAGTTACTTTGTCGCATTTCGATAAACTACTTATTATAATAATTTCGACAGTTAGGCATTTTATTAAATGGTTCGTATGTGATAACCTGGGCCAAGGCATAGTCGATAGAGCGGTGTGAAAACTTTTATAAAATTACTTCAAAATATTGCCGAAGCTATTTGAAAATGAATAGGTCATAAGTTGGAACGCGTTTGACTATAAGATTCACTCTTGTCAAGAAGATACACAAATACCTGCCACAGAATATAGAAGTCGGAAAGGCTAATTTTGATTGGCTTGTTTGCTTGGTTCACTGTTAGAAACATCGATGTTTCGTGCGAGTCAAGTGGATGTTAATAACAAAATAGGTAATGCTAGAGAGATATCTTTAGGTAGCCCTACACAAAAAGTTGTATTTTATGAGATCGGGATATACGCGGGGGCCCAGTTGGTAACGTATATTCCAATTTCCAATTCAACGTAATATCAATTTAATAATTTTACACTTTACTGAATTTTCCAAGTACAAAAACACGCTTACCACATTTTTATCATATTACTAGCGGACGCCCGCGACTTCGTCCGTGTGGAATTCAGTTTTTCACAAAATACCGCGGGAACAATGAATTATAAAATAAAAAAAAATTGTTTATTTACTTAACATCAATCAGTAACAAATAATTAAAGGTTAGATTCTTCTTTTAAGAGTTGTACACTTCTGTGACAGAAGGCTTCCCTTTTTTCTTTATAGATAAAAAGTAGTCTATGTGTTAAACCAGGCTGTAATCTATATCTATTTCAAATTTGATTGAATTCGGTTCAGTAGTCGCGACTTGAAAAAGTAACAAACATTCACGCCATCTAAATAATCAGTTTTTTGCAAATCTCGGGATGCCATGGATTTTTTCGGGGCAAAGTAGCCTATGTGTCAATCCAGTGTAAAATATATTTCTATTCCAAATTTCAGCCAAATCGGTTCAGTAGTTGCAGCGTTAAAGAGTAAGAAACATCCAAACATACAATCTTTCGCGTTTTTAATATTAGTAGGATCATTATCTACGTATTTAACATTGTTATGGAAATGAGTTAGAGACAAAATGTTGACAATGTCCAATACACATCTGTGTCCACAATTTCTGTGTTCCAAAATTTCATTACATTTCATTTCAAAATGATAAAGTGTTGTATATATTTATGTCTGTTTATAAGAGTATCAATTAAGTTTTTTTTTATAATAACATTATAATTAGTATGAAGGCTTTGAGCCGATTATAATAACCTGGCCTAAAGTAATACAATAATAATCCTAAAATTTATTTAAAAGTCTCTTTTTAATTCCGTTCAAGGATTCACGTTTTTATATATCGATTATCGATATAAAAATATTCGGATGAAGTCGCGAATAAAAGCAAGTATAGATACCAACTTCTAATATAATCATTATTTAATGAGAACAGTAAGACCAAGTTTAGTTGATAAAATGGCGTCCAAACCAAATGTCACATTCTTTTTGTTATTCGTCACTTTTACTTTTGTAAAGACTCAAAATATAAGCCTTTTTGACAAGACAACTGAAGGCCTTTTGGGAAGCACTAAAGGCTTTTCCTTAAATTTCACAGAACGCAGTGCAAGATTTGGTTTTGAATCTGATGAACACAAAGTGTCAACAGAAGATGGATACATTCTTACTTTTTTTAGAATGAGAAAAAAGAACTGCGGTGAGTTAAAAAGGACGCCAGTGATACTTTGGCATGGACTTATACAGACTAGTAACCATTGGTTGGATGCTGGTCTAAATGCAAGTTTGGCGTATCTGATAGCTGGTGAGTGTCATGATCTGTGGCTCGGCAATGACCGCGGTAACTACTATAGTAGAGCACATGTCCGTTTAAATCCAGATAAAGATTCCAAATTTTGGGACTATTCAGTTGATGAAATAGGACGATATGATGTACCTGCGACCATAGATTATGTTTTAAAATATACTGGAGAAGATAAAGTGAACTTTATTTGCTATTCCCAAAGTGGTACTACACTCCTCATTTTATGTTCAGAAAGACCTGGATATTGCGAGAGCAAAGTTAACGTCTTTCTAGGTCTTGCCCCATCGGTGAAAATTAGCAATATGAAGTCAACAGTGGTGAGAGTGTTTCTGGAAAGTTTAATTCGATTGAAAGGAATATTAACAACATTAGGTATTAATGAAGTTTTAGCTAAAGGTGGAGTTACTCACGACTTTATAGGTCTTGTGTGCTTATTAAGACCAGCTGCCAATATCATTTGCGGTACTGGAGCAGGATTCTTAGACTCATCCCACCCTGGATCCGTTACAGGCGAAACTTGGCAAATGGTATCAAGACACACGCCGGCAGGAACTTCTTTGCGTACTTTATTACATTATAGTCAGATTTTTAAAACGGACAAATTTGAAAAATATGATTTTGGAAAAGCGAGAAATCTTGAAGTTTATGGGACAGAACAACCACCAACCTACAATCTAGCAAATGTTACTGTGCCTGTTGTACTTCTCCATGGAAGCAATGATCATTTCATTGATGAGAATAATATGCTGTGGTTGCAACAGGAATTGCAAAATGTGTTAGAAACGTACAAAGTAACTGACCCATTGTGGAACCATATCGACATGGCATACAGTCAGCATATCAATCCAATGATATTTCCTAAAGTGAACGAGTACTTACTAAAATATAACAAACAATAAGAGATCGAAGTTGAAAACTCGACTACGGTGGAACCTTTATAATGTGCCTATAAATTTTATAATAACCCACAATTTCAACAAAACACAAATGCCGTAACCAGTGCTACAGACCCGCAGTAAAACTCGTTAAATTACAATTTTTTTTAATGATTTTATTCAAATTGCGATAAAACTGTACAGTTAAAACTGAAGGTCTATAGATCCTCTATAAGAGTTCGTTTGCTACAAATACCTTTGCATGATTACCGTTTTTTATTTATTCTTTTAATTATGCGAATAAAATGTTTTTTTCTTTTTATGTCTTTTTCATTTGTTGTATAGGTAAATCAACATATTTAATTATTGAATTAGATGATGACTTGTACATATTACTAAATTTTTACATTTTATTTTGAATTGTGTATTGTATTGTTGTTCATTATTCATATTAAAAAGAAAACAATTGATAGAAATAAAATACAAAAACGAAGTAGACTATCCTATACTATGGATAAAACAGAAATAAAAAACAAAGTCTTTTTATTGCCAGCAAAATATGTTGAGATGAATGCGATTTATTAATATCAGAATTATCTTCTTATTTGTTTTCTATATGGATTTAATTTTTAGAAAATTTGTATATTACGTAAAGGCTATTTATAGTAATATATTTTTCGCTTGTAATTAATTGAAAGCTTTCAAAGAAAAGATAATATTAGCGCTTAGAAGTAATATTTTCTACGTGGGGCGGCATATTAATTACTTTCTCTTTGATATTTCTCACGGTTATATTTAGCCACAAAGTTCTTTTCATAGAACTTGTAATTAATTATGGTCGTAATATTGATTGGTCGGTAATTTTTCGTACCTTTGTGTTGCCAACTTTCGCAAGGTTTCAAAAGATATCAAAGGTTTCAATTAAAACAGTAGTTGGTACGATTTATGTTTCTTTATGAGTATCTTATAAAGATTTTTGGAATGTTTTGTATCAGCAATTCACAACTAAAATTGTTAACGTTAAATGTTACACTAAATGTCTAAGAGCGAGAGCGTCGGTGCGTTGCGGCGCGTCATCGCAAAGATTTCACCGTATCAGCGGGCACACGAGCGGTGCGGCGCCGCAACGTTGTTATGCTGCAGCGTTGGACAGTCTGTAAATCCTTGTGAAGTTGTGACGAATAAACAACTGAGCGGTGCCGCTCCGACATCGCAACGGATTTACCCCTCTCCGCCTCGTCTCGGTGGTTGCAAGTCCGGTGCGGCGCTGGAGCGCATCGTGTGACATGCCACTGATATTTCCATGTAAGACTATGACTATTTAGACTATGGACCTGTTTCGCACCCAAATTCACCAAAAAAAAGTCTGCCGTTTTTTGAGGGGGACGAGGTAAGCTCACACATCAAAAACATTTAACACCATTAAATATATTCTGTGTCCATACACTTCACACAACTATATATTTGACTCGCAATACACACACGTGTAATTTTTACACAGACTAACTAACACATCGCTTAGACTAGCCACAGAATATATACATATAATGTTCGATTACTTGATCGATTTTTAGCTGTTTTGTCAAAAGAATCGATTCTTTTAAGAAATTGTTTTTATTACGATAAAATTATGGTAGGAATACTTGCAAATGTAACGTTACTCCATCTTTTACTAAACTACAAGGTTTTGGCCGTTTTTTATGCCATTCAACTACACAAACCGGCATTTTTAGGGAGCTCTTTACACGACGAAAACGATTACAACAATGAAACATCGATTCTATAGCAACAGTTTTTATAAAAACGTTAGATCATTGATTTTTGATCTTTGCCAGACGGGTAACGGCCAGCGAAGCAGGTCCTGTTATTAATGGTCGAAGATGTAAGACGATGCAGCGAAACCGCTCCGGCGCCGCACCGCCGCCGCACCGCCGCCGCACCGCCGCCGCACCGCCGCCGCACCGCCGCCGCACCGCCGCCGCAACGCATCATGTGTCCCGGCTCTTAGTGTGTTTGATTGCCGAACATCACTATTGTAGCGGGTCACCCTTTTTGTGTAACAGTGACATTTGCACTTGTCATTATATTATATATATTTATATATATTTATTTGCCTTAATACACTTAAATACACAACAAGAAGGCCACACAAATAATAAAGTCACAGTGTACCTACTTGCATATAAATGGCGCGCAAATGTTACAATGTATATAATTTTTTAACTATATATTTATTGGGTATGTAAACCCCAATGATACAACTGTTTTTATTAAGAGATACAATTAAAATTGAAATAGAAATAAAATTATATATGTCAAAACGAAGTTTAGTCTAGGTCAGAGAACGTAAAATGCTATCCAAACATAAATGTGGAAAGGGGAGCCAAATTTTATAGATTATAGAACTTAGAATACATAAGTTCCATCTATCTTAGGTAGCATCACAACCATCAGGTGAGATTGTAGTCAAGGGCTAACTTGTAAAGAATATAAAAAAAATCATTGTTATTTTTATTAATCGATGGAACTAAATATCACGTGTCTCAAACGGTTAAAGAAAAACATCGTGAGGAAACTTGTATACCTAAGAATTTTCTTAATTCTCTACGCGTGTTAAGTCTGCCTATCCACATTGGGCCAGCGTGGTGGACTATTGGCCTAAACTCTCATCCTGAGAGGAGACTCGTGCTCAACAGTAATATATGGATTTTTAATGAAATTGATGGAACTAGGAGATATGAAATGGCACACTTAATGTAAGAAGAAAAATAAGTGGAAATTTATGGAAAACCAAATAGCAGAACACATTGCATCAATGCCTCAGGCCAGTTGTTAACCTGGGTCCTAAGAGATAAGCCATAATATTTTTTTTCACATTAACCAAACGATTATGTCCGTCATCAACCCATATTCGGCTCACTGCTGAGCTCGAGTCTCCTCTCAGAATGAGAGAGATTAGGCCTTAGTCCACCACGCTGGCCCAATGCGGATTGGCAGACTTCACACACGCAGAGAATTAAGATAAATCTCTGGTATGCAGGTTTCCTCACGATGTTTTTCCTTCACCGATTGAGACACGTGATATTTAATTTCTTAAAATATGTGTGTATTTTAAGAAATTAAATATCACGTGTCACTGAAAAGTTGGAGGTGAATGCCCCGGTGCGGATTCGAACCTACACCCTCCGGAATCGGAGGCAGAGGTCATATCCACTGGGCTATCACGGCTCACGATTAACGATTATTTAACGATTATGTACAATACCATTAATACATAATTAAATAAAACTACAAAATTTAATAAAACTAAGTGGGCTACTTTTAAATCTAGTAGCTTATATAGAATTCTTGAGGTTATTGTTTGATATAATAGACTTTATAACATAATAAAAACAAGTACGTAAGTCTATCTTAACTCTACCATCGTAGTCCATAATATTGTCAAGCAAGGCGTTAAGTACGACATAAAGACGTGATATGGGATCATTTATCATGATAATAAACCAGCAAATTATGACCTCAAATAGCCAGAGAGCTACAAGTACACATTTTAAAGAACACGGGCATAAGTTAGTTATTTCTGCATATCGTCTCCAAAGAGTAAAAAAATCTTTTGTAGGTTTTGGGTGTACTCTTCTATAATAAGATCCCCAAGACTGTGATGGACCTGCCAATGCATAGCTTTAAGCAATGTGTTAAAAAACATTTACTTAGTCGAGGGTACTACAACATTGATGAGTTCCTTAATGATAAAGATGCTTGGAGGCCGTTGAATCAGCTTCCACCTTCACACAGAAAGTAAAACTATAAGAAATGTAAACAGTAATTGTTATCAATTGTAAATTATAATACTGTATGACTTTTTCAAAAGAGCAACTGTTGAGTTTCTTGCCGGTATCTTCTCAGCAGAACCTGCCTTCCGAACCGGTGGTAGAATCTTTACAAATAGTCAACTGACGTGTCAAAAGTGCTTGTAAACTGAGTCTACTTGAAATAAATGATTTTTGATTTGATTTGATTTGATTAGAACAACTTAATGAAATTCTCGTGACAAAGGCGCTGCAATTTCTGGTCTGATAAAAAGTTAATAAGCTTTATTTACTGAATTGCGAACAGTATTACGATAATGACTAATTATTGTTTATCAATCTATTGATATTCATTGAGCACTGAAAAGCTAAATGGCTGTTTATTTTTGTCTCTTTTTACCACAAGGTTAGGTACAGGGCATGCATTTTAATTTATGTCACTGTACTTTTAAGTTTTACATTTTTAACATTTTCATTGGTCAAATATTATTCCTGATCTGCTTGTTATTATTAGTTATTTTTACTTTATTATTTACTACTAAAGATATCAAAATTAAATTTTATTTACTAGTCGTAGTTGTACAACAGAGCTGATTAAATTTTCCAGCGGCTCTTCGAGTATAAGTTACTGGCTCGAAGTTATGTAATAAAATGTTAACTGCACTTCTTGGGATGAATCCTGCCTAATTTTATTAAGAGTTTATTGTTCAGCGCCGTTGATACGATCAAAGTGGCGTTGTAAAATGTTAATTGCATTTTGTTAAGCTGAATTTATTAACGTTTTAACACGAGTTAGTGACTTGTTAGAGTACCAGAATGTGTTTATGTTAAGTTGAAAGTTTAGATGTCTAGAATGTATAGCGATCGAGATGTGATGGATAAATTAATTGAGCTATCAATATGAGTAAGGAACGTTTATATAAACGCGTAGGGTCGCAAAATATCGAAGACCGCTTGACGTCTGAATAAATGAAATTTGGCAGGGAGGTAGTTTATTGTAGACATTTATTAGGAGCGGGTTTTGCGACTGAGCCAAATTAAGAAGATCTAAGGGCGGACGAGAACAACTTAATTAAATCGATGTCCATCGGCTGATAATGATGATGATGATGTTGATGATTTTTGAATTAAGTTTTGTTTGAAATCCTTAACTTTTAATAATTAATAGAGATCTATTTCAGACCCTTATTCCGTATAATATACGAAATTAATATTACTTACATTAAATTTGATATGAGTCAACTACCTAATTACCATACCAGGGCTTAAAAAAAGTATGCTCTGTAATGTTAATAAGTACTAATGGTTAAGAATGATCAGGATTTATTCGTAAAAAGAAAAACTCATATCCTTATTTGAGTAACCGCTAGACCAATGGTACTCGTAGAATATCATTAAGAATATATGTAGTATATCATTAGGAATGGGCGTACCCTGGACAATATTACGTAAATTGTCCAAACTCAAAAGAAAAACTTTTACCTGTTTGTTTAAAATTTAGTTAACGAAATCCCATAGGTTTCTTTTATCCTGTTACACAGTAAAAAGTTGTTATGTCGCATTTCGATAAACTACATTTAATATGACAGTTAGGCGTTTTTTTAAATGGTTCGTACGTGATAACCTGGGCTACGGCATATTTGATAGAGCGGTGTAAGGAAAGATATTATTGCAGTATTATTTAAAGTACTTAAGCTTTTAGTTTCATAATAATTTGTTAAATTCTTTTTAGAAAAACTAGTCCTTTATCATATTACTAGCGGACGCCCGCGACTTCGTCCGCGTGAAATTCGATGTAAACTTTCAACTACCCCTACTCAACTCTACCCCTACCCTACCCCCTACCCTACCCTATCCTACCCCTACCCTACCTTACCCCTACCCTACCCTACCCTTACCCTACCCTACCCCTACCCTACCCTACCCCTACCTTTTCCTGAATTTTCTTTGCTATAAACCTCACGGAGCCCAAGACCTTTCCAACGAATGAAAACCGTGGAAATCGGTTCGTGCGTTCTGGAGTTATAGTGTCATGAAGGAAAACCCGACTTATTTTTATATAGTACTAGCGGACGCCCGCGACTTCGTCCGCGTGAAACTCGATGTAAACTTTCAACTACCTCTACCCTACCCCTACTCTACCCCTACCCTACGTTGAAATTTTTCCTGAATTTTCTTTGCTATAAACCTCACAGAGGCCAAGACCTTTCCAACGAATGCAAAGCCGTGGAAATCGGTTCGTGCGTTCTGGAGTTATAGCGTCAGGAAGGAAAACCCGACTTATTTTTATATAGTAGAAAAATATTATTGACATAATTATATTATAATTATGCGAATAATATATGTAGGTAACATTAAATAGGAAAATTTCAAGTAAATAGCAGAGTATTATTATTGTTTGATTACATTATACCTGATTGCTACAGATATAAATTTTATGAAAATGCATTCAGTAGTAATGATATAAAGAACTGTTAAAAAACAGACACAAACTCACATTCGATTTTTTATTAATTTTGTAATAATATTCATAAAATAGGTTCACAGAGGTCATATCCCCAAATCCGTGGCCCGACGATAAACGCTATCCTATTGTACGCGACCTAAAAGTTCGAAAACAATGGAATACTCGTTGGGACGTGTATTTCGGTATTTGTTTGACAGATCTCAAATAATGTCACTTATGTGAAAATATTACGTGCAAATTGGTTGCCCACTGAGACCTTGAAGTTTTACGGCTCACGATATATAAAATATTTTTTTAGACAAAACGGGACAAGAAGATAGAAAAGCACCTCTTTAACACGATCACTGTCAAAAAACGAAAGTAACTGGACTCAACTTACTTTTTTTATATTTCATATAAACGCTCACACACCCTGTATGTATGTTCAATACTAAAAATACATAAAGAAATTGTCTCTATGAAGCAATAAATTGAAAGCGAAATACTGTGACAAAGAAGTTTGTGACTAAAAACAGGAAAAAAAAAATTGTTAAAATTCAAGGTTCACGAAGCAAAATCTACTCCTTTTACTGTTGAAGTCAGGTAAGATATAGTTTATGTTAACCGGGATTTAATAATAACTCAATCGATATTTGATTCATCACTAAACAAATCAATACATAGACTACGTCAAACGGAGACGTGTCTCAAACGGTAAAGGAAAACATCGTGAGGAAACCTGCATACCAGAAAATTTTCTTAATTCTCTGCATGTGTGTAATCCACATTGGGCCAGCTTGGTGAACTATTTGCCTAACCCCTCTCATTCTGAGAGGAGAGTCGAGCTCATCAGTGAGCCGAGCATGAGTTGACAATGATGATACATAAACTGCTATAACTTATAACCCTTTCTAAACGTACGGCTTTGCCGTAGTCAAACATTGACGTCATCATGTGTTTATTTACAGCCAATACATAAGCAATGTGTCAATGTGTTAACTCGGCAGGTAAAAATAATTTATGCGTTTAATTCATCTTCTTCTTTAAATTATTGTCAAAAAGTGACAGTAACAAAAACGCACGATAATATATATTAAAATATATGTAGATAGGTCCATTATAATATTGTATTTGTCAGTCAAGTCTGACAAACGTAACCGTAACATGATTCAGTAACATGTTAAGGAAATTGGAAAAATTCTACGACATCATATCCAATACACTGAGTGACATCGTGTTCAGCATTTTCCTACGCGTGTCGTCGATATACGTAATAATAGATATGAAGAGAGCTGCCGCTTTTATCTAACATAGACAATGGGTTTTACAAAACTTGGTCACTAACTATGGGCCTCATAAGATGGCTCAAAATCACCCAGAGTGCGATAAAGTGCACATTGCTCGGAGTATCTCTGCGTGATTGAATCAGAAATGTGAAGATCATAATAAGATAGCTTATTAAGATGCAAAATATTAGTACAGTTCAGTTTGAAGAGCCGATGGACGTTGAGGTCCCAAGGTGCTGGAATGGCGACCCCACACCGGAAATCGCAGTGTTGGTTGACCCCCTAGGTGGATTGAAGATTTCGAGTGGATTTGCAGGTAGTCGTTGGATGCAGGCGACCCACAATCGTGTAGTTTTGAAGTCTCTAATAACAGTGGCATTCATAGACGTTGTGGGGGCGCCACTAGTGAATTGTTTACTCGCTGAATGTCGAATTTAAACTCTATGCGTTTGAGGATTCGACACTTAGCGTTTGAATGGTCCCCTGGGGGTGCCCCTGCAACGTCTATGAGTTCCACTGTTAGAAAGGCCTATGTTTGACAGTGGTCATCTATCTGCTGATAATGATTTATTTTATTCTTTACAAGTTAGCCCTTGACTACAATCTCACCTGATGTTAAGTGATGATACAATCTAAGATGGAAGCGGAATGTGGATGTTCATCTCTCGTTTCGGTTTCTACACGACATCGTACCGGAACGCTAAATTGCTTGGTAAGTCATTGTCGGTAGCGTGGTACTAGCCACGACCGACGCCTCCCACCAGCCAGACCTGGACCAATTAAGAAACCTCAATCGGCCCAGCCGGGTATCGAACCCAGGACCTCCGTCTTGTAAATTCACCGCGCATACCACTGCGCCACGGAGGCCGTCGTAGTGTGAAGAATGTTGAGGTTATGTATCTCTACCATCTTCTTCAAGCGTATTGTAGAGTATTAATGAGATACACACGCCTAAAACTTGATATCGGAGTATGCCCGACTAGTTTCGAATCAACACGGACTTTATGCATGAACTTGTTCATGCAATGCGGCGTGAAACAAACATGAAGCGGCATGGCAGTTACAATGAAAAGCCAAGATCGTACTTATTTGTATTATACTAGCGGACGCCCGCGACTTCATCCGCGTGGAAATCAATGTAAACTTTCAAGCCCTATTTCACCACTATATAGTTTGAATTTTAAAAATTTTTGAATACCATTATATTTTGTATTTTTTTAAGGTTTATAAACAAATTTTAAAACTGTTACTCTCAAATTGAAGGACTTTCTATACAAACTTTGAACACCTATTTCACCCTCTTTTTATTTTATTTTCGCAATAAAAAGTATCCTATAACCTTCTCTGTATTATGGTCTTAAACCGTGCTAACTTTCATTTGAATTACTTTAGTAATTTCAGCGTGATGTCCTAATAACAAAAAAAAACACGGACAGACAGACAAAAAAATCGAAAAAAAAATATTTTTAGCTTCAGTATCAATTATATTATATAATTGATACTGAAGCTAAAAACCCCCCAACAAAAATTTTCAAATTATCTTCAATGTACAGAATGTACAAAATGTACAGAATTCGTATTATAGGTATAGATTCTAGATGGCGCTAGTAGTACTCCATGCCACGGTAACGTTTGGTGTTACAAATGGTATAAGTAAAATCTCAAATTACGAATAAATGTATAGAATTTGACCAGTTTTATTATAAGTATAAAAGATAGATAGATACTATTCTTAGTAGTTTATTGAAAAGTTACATTTGGGGTTGCGTCCTCTAGAAAACGCAGGGTAAGGCCTAAAAAATGTAAAATTTCAATAGACTATAGGTACTTATCAAAACTTGAGTAGTTTATCAAAGTCGGTCGTGGTTATTTACCGGCAATATTAAGCGACTTAGCATTCCGGAATGATGCTGCAGAGAAATCATCAGAGGTAGAATTAAATTTCACCTCATATTAGTAAGCCAAGTCAAGGTCAATTCAAAAAAAAAGGCAAGGTCAAGTAAAAAAAAAGTCAAGGTCATTGAAAAAAAAGCAATTTTTACATTAACTGGGCGCGACGTAGGTACTATTCATTCAATTCAATGGATCAGCAACGGCTTTCCTAATATTAAGATTCAGCAGTTTTCTTAATATTTTCTCTCCTAAGCTCAACGTGTCAGTGCCACGGCTGAGATAATAATAATATATACGCGCCTTTATCTACTTTCTGAGCCTACGCATCTCTACCCTTGTCATCTGGGAATGTTAGGATATAGTGCTTTCCAATCATAACATATTGGGAACTTTAGATGCAAATAACACATTTAGGTACAGTCTATTAATTGGTATAAGTATTCATATTTCTATTTATATATATTATATGTATATATATATATATATATATATATATATATGTAATATTAATTATTGTATGTTGGCATTTATCTTTATGTTATTATCATTTTATTTATACGCTCTTATCAAGGTTTTTTGTTTTTTGGTTTTTTATTTTGTGTTTTATTATATGAATTTTTATTTTGAATGTATTAAAAGTATTTTGATTAGTTGTTTAGTTTGTAATTATAACTGACTGTGACGTCACCCGGGTCTCAGCTGAAAATCAGCGCTGCGCATTGCTTTCCAGCGATGAACGGCTAATGCTGAGCTGTAAACCCTTTCTGTTTGGTGTCACAGACAGTCATGTAATATCTAAGATAGGATGTACTGTTTGTGACACTAAAAATTGAATAAACTTATTTTCTTTCTTTCTTTCTTTCTATAAAAAAATTAATACAATAAAGTTATTTTACTTGAGCATTTTATACAAATATTTAAAGACAAGACGACATGTCTGAATATCTTAACTAACAAAAAAATTATTCGTAGCGTATCGTATTCGATAAGTAAATACCTTACTTCAATTACTATTTTCGGCACATGAATGATACACAATTAAAACCGGACAAGTGTGAGTAGAACTCGCGTCACTAGGGTTCCGAAGTTGTTAATCTATCATGCTTTTGAAAACTGACCTTTTTTTACCTGAATTTATTGTGCTTTTACTGCGCACTCTTCAGGCCATCACAATGGAGCACAACATAAGTCGATGTTGCGTATAATACAGCCACGCCCAGAAACATCATCATCATCATCATCATCATCATCATCATTATCAGCCGATGGACATCCACTGCTGGACATAGGCCTCTTGCATGGACTTCCAAAAAAAACGGTCTCGAGCTACCTAGTGGGGGGTCGACCAACACTGCGCTTTTCGGTGCGGGGTCGCCATTCCAGCACCTTGGAACTCCAACGTCCATCGGCTCTTCGAACTATATGGCCTGTCCACTGCCACTTCAGCTTCGCGACTCGCTGAGCTATGTCAGTGACTTTGGTTCGTCTGCGGAAACCCAGAAACATAGCATCTTAAAAAACAGTATTTAAATATTTACTAATCGCAGTAATTAATTCGGCATTCACTATTCATCGATTCTATATAATTTCTCTGAAATTAGGCTGCATTATATCGCTTAATGAAATTTTACTGCCAACAGCTAATTGTTAGCGAATATTAGTTCTGAACAAGCAATGCGTTTGCAATTGCGTTTTAGTTTTGGATTAATTAGGTTTTAGAGGCGGAAAAACTTTATGTTGAATAAAAATATTTATATTGCTTTTTTGAGCTCAAGGAATGTATTTATTAATCTAAAAATCCCCAGCTAGCTTAAAATCCTTTAAATTTGACTACCTCCGTGGCTGGGGTTTTTTTTAATTTGTCCAGATTTGGCAGGTGGGAGGCCGTTGCTAGTTACTCCAAGCGATTTAGCGTTCTAGTACGATGGAGAATCCGAAAAGTGTGTGAATTTTCAGCCTCCTCCCAACAAGTTAGCCTGCTTCCATCTTAGATTGCATCAACACTTACCATTAGGTGAGAGTGTAGTTAAGGGCTAACATGTAAAGAATAAAAAAAAATCCTCCACCACAAAAGCGCAGATCATGTCGGAAACCACATACCTCTTATGTGTTGCAACTCCTATATGCCCTTCAACTTGAGAAATAGCCGTTTAGCTTTACGTGCTTACCTACATCGGAAACCGAGCACTTTAGAGCGGAATATAGTGATGCAACATGGCAAATAATACCTAGAATAGATATATCTCATAATTTTTTCGCCCTTGACACTTTCAAGCAAAGTATACGTCAGCGTCACTAATCTCCTTATTACAGAATGCAATATGACTACCTAATTGGTCCAGCTAATTAATTACCCTATGTGGTTTTGGATTCATATTTCTAGGTTCTGAATTGGAATTTGGAGTCGTGTTATGAAATATCAAGCTTTTCTTTTTTTAATTTTCAGTAAAACTCCCGTTCTGGAGTTTGGAGGTTTGGGATGCTACACCGTCGTGTCTTGGAGAGCAAACTAACCCGTCGGCCTGGTCATTATGATTAATTTCTGACATTGGTCGTTAATGAAACCGATGAAGCCTCAATAACTCAATGGTAAGAGCGGTTGGACTCATCACCGCGGTTGGTCTATTGTCGTACCCACTCCTAGCACAGTCTTTTCCGACTAGTTGGAGGGGAATGGAAATATTGGTTTTATTATAAAAGATATGGCAAATATTCTTAAAACAATAGAAAGAGTAGCATTATTACCCTAACACACCAGCAGTGGGAGAGAGTGGTGAAGTGAAGGTACTGAGACTTCATATCCCTCTTCTATATGGAGGCCTAGCCTCGTAGTGTCATGTTAAAAAGGCTTATAATAACGATGATTGCATTGTTTTTAAATATTTTGTAAATATATAGGCTTGCGTTTGACTATAATAATGCCTGGTGGAAAGCAATTAATAGGTCTAAGTTTGGACGTACTTGCTTAGAAGATGCTTATTCACTCTTGTCTAGAATATGCCTAAATTCACTGTTTTAGAAAAGATACGTAAATAATACGTGTCCGGGAACATAAAAGTTACAAAGGCATTTCTCATTTTGATTGGCTTTGCTTGCTTGATTCACTATTCTTATTAGAAGATCGTTGTGAAACATTTTTCGCGAGTCGAGTGGATGTTAATCACAAAGTAATGCCAGAGAGATATCTGCAGTCCTGCAGTAATAACTATTTTCAGCCAATACCTAGACTTAATCATGGACCTCCTCCAGAATAGGAGCTAGAAGTACTCACAGCAAGTAAAGAAAAATAAATCATTGATTCCGCGGCGCGCTGAAACAAGGCTGCTTAACGAAGATTAATCGTGCGCCGCAGCAAATCGTTTTTTAATTGGCCATCAACGGGACACTGTACCCTGTTGTTTATTGTTACAAATTGGGTCCATTCTCCTTGAACTTTACAGAAAAACTTTGGTACAAACCCCTAACAATTATGATCTTGGTATAGTTTGTTTCTTGAAGTCTGTTTGGCGTTTAGAACTGTGCGCCAAGAGATATCTCGTAAAGAGAAAAAAAATATTGTCGGCTAATCGCGGCGGAATTGAAAATATGTCACTTTCGTTGCGATGATATATTTTCAATACCGCCGCTATTGGTCGCAATGTATTTTCCTCTTTATGTATATCAGTGCGCAATTTAGGTCTACAGGGCTAAGCATGCAAAATATTTAGCTTGAAATTGTTCTTTGTCCAATTGGGAGTTAAGAGTGTGTAGCAAACCATGTACTCGTAAAACAACAACAATTAATGTTTTTTTTTAACTTTTGCTATAAATCATTTCTACTAATATTATAAAGAAGTAAAGTTTGTAGTAATTATATAATCATTTATTTATTTTGCTATCATCCGCGAAAAGCCGACGAACCCATGCGACAACGTCACCCAGGTCCGACAAAATACTCTCTACGTACGTTTCACCCCGAAACCGGAGCATTCTCATGAGATGTTGACTCTACAACGTGCAATTACAGGGTAATCTCTGGACTACAACATCGATTTTAAAAATTCTTTTGCCAATAGAAAGCCAATTTCAATCTAAATCTAAGCTAAGCTATTTGATCCCCGTATTCTTACGGGAACAGGAACTTCGCGAGTGAAACCGCGGGGCGTTGGCTAGTATATTATAAAGAGGTAAAGTTTTTGTATTTAACAAAGCTTTAACAACTGGGTTAGTAAATTTACCAAATAGCACACTGCACACTGTGTAATTAATCAAATTGCAAACATCAGAAATTAATCCGTTTTAAAATTAGAATGCTAGAGCTTTAATCAATGCCGTGTAATGTTTCAGGAATTATTAATAGTTTGCTATTCAATAATGCACCAATTTCACCCTACAAAAAATAAAGAGGTTCTGAAATCAATAGTAATAGTAATTAGGAACCCATTGACAAAGATATTTAAATTACATAAATGGTATGTCCTTCATTTTCATTTCTTTTTTTGTTATGCATAGAATGGGGGTTAGGCTAATAGTCCACCATGCTGGCCTAATTGGCAGACTTCACACACGTAGAGAATTAAGAAAATTTACGATGTTTTCCTTCACCGTTTGAGACACGTGATATTTAATTTCCTTTATTGCACACAACTGAAAAGTTTAGGTGCATGCCCCGGGCTGGATTAACCTACATAAGAACCTACGGCCGCCAAATCGAAGACAAAGGTCATATTCACGCTCAGACCAACTATTGTATAGGACCTGCCTCGCTATACGTTAATTTTCTATCAAAGTATGTGATAAACAATCTAATGCGATTATAAAAACTGTCTCTATAGCATCCATGTTTCATATTTGTAATCGTGTTCGTCGGCTCCGTAAAAATATATGTTGAATAATGTAATAAACGGGTAAAAACTCATAGTTTAGTAAAAGATATATACCAAATCTAAGCTCGTTTTCCTTAGAAAATGCCAGAAAATTTCGTTTGTGAATACGGGTGTGATACTGGTCCTTCTATAATTGGTCTGAGTATTCACCGAATGAGTATCACAAATACATCAAGCACTATCATCACCCTCAAAACGTTTCCGTTATATTAAACCGTTATTTGCCTAACATTAGATTCATTGCGCAGTGATTTGTTGCTAACTGTGTGGGTGCGGTGGCGCTAGTGTCACGATAAACATTTGCTCTGCGTATATAATATCTTTAAAAATAGTTAAAAGCAGTGTTTGTGTTGAAAAACTATACAAGATTGTGAAATACCTCAAATGTAAGCCGTGACATTGTTCTCAAAAGCAAACTCCGTAGAATAACATTGAAAAAAGCAAAAGAAAATAACAGTGTTACGAACCGTTACAAAACTTCTAAACAACAAACAAAGTGTTTTACAGTGTTAAACTTAAACTGGACTTATAGTAACCACCAATATAAACAATTAATAAAGATTCTTTTTCCATTATAAATAAAAAAGTTTAAAAGTGAATCAATAACAAGTGAATGTTCATCATCAACTCTTGAAAAATTGACAGCTGTTACGTAATTTTCAAGTTAAAACAAAAGTGTATTAACAACAAAAACTTTGAACATTCCTCATTCCCTTGGAAATTTTATCGAAATATGTGAAACAAAGACTTGAAACAGTGTAAAAATACAAAAAAGAACAAAAGTGACAAATAAGTTAGTGGAGTGCGGGTTGTTTATTAAATCAAATAATAACGAACTCATTTCATTGAGACTCACGGTATCATTCGTCGCTTTTAACGTAACGTTAATATATTTCGACGAAGGCTTATAGACTTGGTTAGACTAGTGGTGCTAAACGTGAGAACTATCTTATTGTCCCTGTGTTCAAGCCCCGCCTTCCGAAATCTTTTTTTTGTTTTCTTATTTTCATTTTTGTTTTTTTATTTTTTATGAGTTTATTTTTGAATAATAATATAAAATCCTAATAATAATAAAAAATAATAAACAAAAGAAAAAAATACAGAAAAATTAAAAATAAAAGTATATATTAAAGGATACAAAAAAAAAAAAAAAATATATATATATATTAAAATAAAAAGAATAAAAAAAAAAAAAAAAAAAAAAGAAAAATAAATAAATAAATAACAATAAAAATAACAATTACTCAGTTACACTGAAATTTGATTTACAACATCAGGGCTTTTGCATAACATTAACACGCAAAATACCACCAGAATGGATAACCTACAACAGCTATTTGATCAAATGAAATCCGAGTTGTCAAACCACACGAAAGCAATTATTGCCCAATTGGATGAGAAACTTGTACCATTTACCCAGGAAATACAAGAATTGAAATCTGAAAATAATATATTGAAAGAAAAAATTTATAACCTTGAAAAACAAAAAAGGTTAAATAACATTATTCTATACGGTATAAAAGAAAACGAAAGCCCATCCACTAGTCTAATGGAAGTTGTAACAAATAAGATTAACGATGACTTGAACATTAATATTGAAAAAAGAGATATAAACATGGTTTATAGAATTGGAAGAAGTGACACTAAAAACAGTAGAGAAAGACCCGTGCACGTGTCATTTATCAATAACTGGAAGAAAAATGAGATCATGAAGAATAAGAAGAAATTGAAAAACGCATATGTTGCGGAGGACTATCCTAAAGAAATCCTCGACAAAAGAAGAGATCTTCTTCCAAAACTCAAAGAAGAAAGAGAGAAAGGCAAATACGCATTCATAGACTATGATAAATTAATCATCAAAGAGGGGAAGTTCGATAACGGAAAGCGCAAAAGAAACACTTCAGCGTCACCCAACTCAATCGAACACCCTTCTAAACAGCAAATAACAGGAAAAACAAACAGACTTAATGCATTCGATATTATGAGGAATAGAAGCAACTCCCTGCCCACCAGAGCCCAAACTCCAGAAAAGAAAGCATAGGATATAATCATCAGCCACCGCCACCAGAACAGAACAACAAATAAACGACAACTAAATAATTTTAAAAACAAAACATTTCCCAAGCCGACTGGTCATCGTGGGGAATTAGACCACTACCCTCCACCTTACAGTAACAAAAACAAAAATAAACATGAAACATTAAAAGTGTGCACCTTTAATGTAAGATCACTAGCATCTGAAGAAAGATACCTAGAACTAAACTACGCCCTAGAAAATATTAACTTTGACATTTTGGGGCTATCAGAAGTAAGAAGATTGGGCTGCAAGATTGAAGAACATAAAGACTACATTTTTTGCTACATAGGTCAAACCAAAGGCTTGCACGGTGTGGGATTCCTGATAAAGAAAAAATACAAGAACAACATAAACAACTTTACAGGTATTTCAGAAAGAGTAGCTCTTCTACAGCTAAAGTTTGAATGTTTTTCTTTGTCAATAATCCAAGCTTATGCTCCTATAGAAGAATCAACTCAAATTGAGATTGATCAATTTTATACAGACATTGAGGCTGCTCATGCACTAGCTGATGAGAAAGTCCTAGTAATAGGTGATTTTAATGCTAAAATAGGTTACCCCAAGCCAGACCACCATCCAGTAATGGGTAAATATGGATATGGAAAACGTAATGAGAGAGGTGAGCGTCTAATAAACTACGCTCACGAATACAAACTATCTATAATGAACACATTTTTCACGAAGAAAGGAAACCGTAAATGGACATGGATATCACCAGACCAAAAAACCAAGAATGAAATTGACTTCATAATGATAAATAGTTGGAAACTAATAACGAACGTAGAAGTACTGAACAATATACAGTTTCCTTCTGATCATAGACCAGTGCGAGCTACACTACTTTTAAATCACGTAGGGAAGAGTAGAAGAAACTACGTAACAGCACTAAATATTCCAAAAACAGAAGTCGAAATCAAAACTTACATCGAAAATTTACAAAAAAATATGAAAGACAAAGAAATAGAGACAGACACAAGGAACATCCAATCATATTATAACCTTCTGGAAAAGGGTATAACGGACAGCTTGAAGTCAATAAAAAGAACCCAAGTAGAACGACAGAATATATTTAGTAAACAGACAGACCAATTAATTAAAAGACGCACGGAACTAATACGCACAAAGAATAAAACAAAAGAAATGAAAAATGAACTTAGCAGAATTTACAAACAAGCCAATAAATCAATTAAGAGGGATTACAGAAATCACAGGAAAGAAATCATTACGAGGAATATCAAAAAGTTCAGAAGTACCAAAAGAGCAAATAAAGAATTAACAACACATAAAACTTGGATACAAAAACTAGAACAAAACTCAATGGAAACAAAATCAAGAAACGACATAATAAACCTTGCAACAGACTTTTACAATAATTTATACCAGAAAAGAAATGACTGTGAAATTGTAATACAAACAACAAGCGGAGAAGAAATTGATACAAATCATGTTAAGCCAATTGAAGGTTTGGAGATCTGTAAACACATTAAGAGGTTAAAAGCCGAGAAGAGCCCTGGCTCAGATGGACTATGCAATGAAGTTCTTAAAATTGGAGCACCTATTTTGATACACCATCTGTTACATTTATTTAATATGGTACTGGACACAGAAACAGTACCACAACAATGGTGTACATCAGACATAATTCTGCTTTACAAAAAAGGAAACCCTCTAAACATAGGGAATTATAGACCCATAAGCCTACTAGCCAGCACTTACAAACTATTTTCTTCGATACTCCTGGAAAGGTTAACACATGATATTGATTGCCTACAACCAAAAGAACAAGCAGGCTTCCGGTCAGGATTTAGTACAGTGGACCATATACAGACGATAGAACAAATTATAGAAAAGTACCGAGAGTTCAACAGACCTCTGTATCTGGCCTTCATTGATTACAGTAAGGCCTTCGACAGCATCAGCCATTGTTCGATATGGAATGCCTTACGATGCTCAAATGTAAATCAAAAATATATTAACATCTTAAAATATATATATACAAACAGTACAAGTAAGGTCAAACTGGAAAAAAGAGGAGAAAAGATAAAAATAGAAAGAGGAGTTAGACAGGGAGACCCCTTGTCACCGAAGCTTTTCATCGCTGTACTCGAAAATATATTCAAGAAGCTAGACTGGTCAAACAAGGGGGTGTTAATAAACGGGTGCTATCTAAATCATTTAAGGTTCGCAGACGACATAGTCATAATAGCTGAAACCTCTAAAGACCTAGAAGAAATGATGAGATCACTTGATGATGAAAGTTCCAAAATTGGCTTGGAAATGAATGTAAGCAAAACAAAGATAATGACTAATAGCCATAAAAGGCACATTGAAATAAAAGGAAATAACATGGAATATGTAAACGAGTACCTATATCTGGGGAAACAGCTATCATTTAACAAGTTCAATAACGAAGATGAAATAACAAGAAGAATCAACATAACTTGGAAAAAATTTTGGTCACAGAAAGAAGTCCTTAAAGGAAATTACGACATGCATTTGAAAAAAGTAGTTTTTGATTCGTGTCTTTTACCATGCTTACTATACGGTTGCCAGACCTGGATATTTACAAACAAAACAAAACAACAAATTAAATGTACTCAGAGAGCAATGGAAAGAAGCATGTTGAAGATTAGGAAAATTCATAAAGTGAAGAATGTGACCATCAGACAAAAAACTAAAGTGACCGATGCTCTTAGCCATGCACTCACACTTAAATGGAAATGGGCCGGCCACATCTCAAGATATGTAGACAAAAGATGGACTATTGAAGCAACACGATGGAAAGGTCCATTAGGAAAAAGAAATGTAGGAAGACCAATCCGACGGTGGGCTGATGATATCATTCAGATAGCCGGAAACGAATGGATGAAATCTGGCAAAGACAGGGAGTTGTGGAAGAAGATGGAGGAGGCCTTTACCCTTTCAGGGGTCCATATTTAATAAGAACTTACTAACTAATATTACTAACATAATTTAAGAAAACTTACTAACAGACTACTAACAACTTTTGAAATGTAATTTAGATATGTAAATTTAGATATGGAATAAACGGCTTATTTATTTATATTATTTATTTATTTTATTTGCCTAACACGATATTCGGTACGCGCAGGACCTAAGCCAAAACCGCTTATCACACCCAACAGCGGCTATAAACCAAACAGCGCGCCGAAATTGTTTCAAAACAATCATTCCCAGAGGAGATAAAGTTGGGATTGCGAGTTATTTTTCATTGTATCATTGTATTGGCCCTTGGAAGACAAGATCTGTTGTTTTGCATCTTAACGTACATCGGTTTACTGGTACTTTGACTTTATAGATAAGATTCAAAGTCAAAGTAAAAAGAAAAATCTTTTTCTCAAACATACTTCGAAAGAGGATTATTTTGACAACCTTCTTCAAAATAAATCGAACTTGCTGTACTGGTCGAGCAGCGGCCGGCAATAGTTGTATGAAAATCCATATTTGTTGTGTTTAGCGGCCAAATAAATTACTATGTAAAATAATATTTGTTGTGTAATTCAAAAATGGAAGGATTTTTTACTCCGCAACATGGCGATCAAAGAGGTAACTTATAAAAGGGTTAATTTAAATTTAGAACTTACTTACTTACACATAGAAAATATTTAGTGAAAAAAACTTTAGCGCGTAAAAAACTTTTGACGGCCTCCGTGGCGCAGTGGTATGCGCGGTGGATTTAAACACGGAGGTCCTGGGTTCGATCCCCGGCTGGGCAGATTGAGATTTTCTTAATTTGTCCAGGTCTGGCTGGTGGGAGGCTTCGGCCGTGGCTAGTTACCACCCTACCGACAAAGACGTACCGCCAAGCGATTTAGCGTTCCGGTACGATGCTGTGTAGAAACCGAAAGGGGTGTGGATTTTCATCCACCTCCTAACAAGTTAGCCCGCTTCCATCTTAGATTGCATCATCGCTTACCATCAGGTGAGATTGTAGTCAAGGGCTAACTTGTAAAGAGTAAAAAAAAAAAAAAAAACTATTGTTATTAGTTGTTCGTCAACTACGTCATTGGTTTTAAAATAATATTACACGTAAAATTAACGAAAGCATCGTATTCTGACCAATCCTGACCTGATTTGTATTTGTTGCCTTTATAATTGAGGAAAAGTGGGTTCGATCGATCGATCATTTACAATTTTGTATTTGTATAGACTCTATGTTCTGGTCTTGCCTGTTTTGACAGGGGTGAGTTAACGCTCTGGCGATAACAATTAGAATTTGAACTTTATTTCTATGGGATGCCAATAATAAAATGACACAAACAACGTAGTTGCCATAGAAATGAGCGATGTCACATCGCTGTAACTTTACAGAATGCAGGGGCTGCTTAGTAATGCAACGTCCTTACCAATATTTGATACAGTTCAAGTTGAGGAGCGTAATATTTATTAAAATGGTGAAAGGGAAATGAATAAGAGTTAGCATAAAGAAATACTTAACGATGCAGTAAAAACATTTAAATCTAGAGTAGGTTTAATTTATTTACATTCAGGACATATTATATTCAGCACGGACTAAAACAAATATTTGTTTTATTTCATACCTATAAGTGAATCTATAATAATATATAATCTATATCTATACTAATATATAAAGCTGAGGAGTTTGTTTGTTTGTTCCTTTGTTTGATTGAACGCGCTAATCTCAGGAACTACTGGTTCGAATTGAAAAATTCTTTTAGTGTTAGATAGCCCATTTATCGTGGAAGGCTATAGACTATATATTATCCTCGTACTCCTACGGCAACGAGAACCACGCGGGCGAAACCGCGCGGCGTCAGCTAGTAAATTATAAAGTAAAACAACGTTTGCGGGGTCGACTAGTTATTATAATAAAGAGTTGGTCTATTATAACAGTTAGCATGTGAAGTTATTTACAACAATGTATTTTGTTTTGAAACATCTCCTTTTCTCAAAATTATTCTCGAGATATGGTTAGGATTGTATTATTTTCATTGTAGTAGCGTCATTGTATCGTCCCCTAGAATACGGGCTATTGTTACACTGTACGTTCTCACTTCACATCCCACTCACGTTATTAAGTTTTATGGATAATACGCCAAGATTACTATGTACTCAACTTCTACGTATATTCTTTCTTATTGAAGAATTATTAATAAAGAAGAATTCATCACTTTTAGCCAATTTTAAACTCTCGTAAAGTTCGTTTCAGATAGCATGGGTGACTGTTCGTTTCACTCTTAAAAGTTTGCCGCGATTCAGGATAATAGTACGTATTATGAACGTCATAAGGCAACTGTCACCGTACCCATGCTATCTGAAAAACACTTGTATTGTCGTATACGTGTTTTACAGAAGAAATGAGTGACCATTACGAGTATGCCATCCTTGTTAGTTTTTTTTTTAAAGAATATTTGCCATACTTGTAGTAGTGGGTACGACAATAGATCAAACGGGCGGGGATCGAACCACCACCCCTCGGTGATGAGTCCGACCGCTCTTACCGTTGAGCTATTGAGGCTCTTGTACTTGTAATGCTTTACCACATGTAAGCTAGAGCGTGAAGCAAATATGCTTAAGCAACTTCTCAAGGTAAAAGTGAAAGAAGTACGTCAACTGGCAAATTGTGGCCGCGACACCATTGAGCATCACACATAATTTGGATTTGGCGATCCTACACGGGAGAGGTGGTAAAAAAAAACTTTTCAGGACGCAGATATTCTTTTTGGGGCTTAAGCGCCCCCCACAATACTAGTTACCTAGGTATACCAGAGTTAACGTGCTTTTGGTCTCATGAGGATGTAACACTAACTTCTTAACCTAGGCGCTAAGAACATGTACTCAGAAATAGTGAAAAAATATTTTAAAGTAGGTATCATAGCACGATCCAGGATTTGAACCCAGGACCTCATTGATACTTTCACTCGACATCCACCAAATGATATGCTGGCCTATTCACTATGTTGTTATTTATTAACAACCTACTAAAATTAACATCAAATCAACTGAGAAATGTAATCTATCTACTATATGATATCCACAAAGGGTTGTCTGTCGGTACCAGATGACATTTGTTAAATATAATTTAAATTACGTTTATGTCAACTAACATACGTCAAAGTTAGTGAATTAGCCTACTCGTTTGACTTTTGATAGATGATACAGATGTTGAGGTTGGAATTTGGTTCTACGGCGCATTGTAGGTACGTTCAGAAAAAACTGAGAGGTAAAAGTTTAAACAATTTCTCAGAATACTTATCATTGTAGGTCCGTGAGAACACTGATCTACAGTAAAAATATATCTCAACGGTAAAATCTACGAAATTAAGTTATAATTTTCATTAAATCGTAAAATTTTGCTCTTCATTTTCATCGCCGATGAAAAATATAAAAGAGATACTTATCTACTTAGACTTTGATAACTTTGAAACTTTTTACACTTAATCAAAATATTATGCTTTCTTACTCAATGAAATGACTGCTAAAAATTATTGACTCGTAAAACTCCGTCTGTCACTTTCACTTTTAGACGTCAGTTTTAGAAATTGTTTCAAAGTCAAAGTAATACGAATATTTAACAGTAAGTTACAGACGACTTTGAAATACATAAGATAAGATTAGCTCAACGAGTTGTGAAGCTGAAGTGGGAATGGGTGGGGCAAATCGTTCGAAGAACCGATGGACGTTGGGGTCCCAAAGTGCTGGAATGGCGACCCTGCACTAGTAAGCGCAGTGTTGGTCGACCCCCCACCAGGTGGACTGACAAAATCAAGCGAGTCGCAGGGATTCGCTGGATGCAAGTGGCTCAGTATCGTGATGTTTGGAAGTCCTTACAAAAGGCATATGTACTGCAGTGGACGTCCATCGGCTGATATGACTATGACTGACAAGTAGGTTTAGTCCCGTCATCTATTTTATAGAGCCGCGATAGCCCAGTGGATATGACCTCTACTTCCGATTCCGTTGAGTATGGGTTCGAATCCGGTCCGGGGCACCTCTAACGCGTTTCAGTTGTATGCAATAAAAGAAATTAAATATCTCGTGTCTCAAATGGCGAAGGAAAAATATCTTGAGGAAACCTTGATAGTAGGTACGTATGTAGTGAACTCTAGTAAGGAGTAAATTCAAGTCTCAATCGCACATTTATATACATAAACTAGCGGACGCCTGCGACTTCGTTCACGTGAAATTTAGTTTTTCACAAATCTTGTAATAAGTCATTATCAACATAGGTAATAATTAGTGTCCTATTTTAAAATAAATATGTATCTCGCTTGACTTTGTTGTACAATCGAGTTACAGGAAATTTTTCTAACTTACCTACCAAGATTTGACCGTCACATTTTGACACGGCAAGTAAAATAAAAGCCTGTAAAAACAGTTACCCTTGTAATTTCCAACGTTATACCGTAGCATAATCATTCCGACCTACATTATGAACGGGCCCTTAGATTAACATAGACATTAGTGGAATATTATTCAGCCTTTGGTATGTATCGCTGCAGACAGGCGGGATTAGCAAACACGGCCTATGAAAACAGGCAGGCCGGCGTTAGGAATAGAAATTCATCATTGTATCGGATAACATCTCTGAGCGGAATATACGCTCGGATATTTATCATTTCGTAACTGATTAATATCGGGTATTTGGGTGTTTAGTATGTGGACTGAGAGCCGTGATAGCCCAGTGGATTTAACCTTAACCATCGATTCGGAGGGCGTAGGTTCGAATCAAAGCCGGGGCATGCACCTCCGGGCTCCGACTTTTCAGTTAAGTGAATTTTAAGAAATATATATATAAAACTACTTCTTAAACGGTGAAGGAAAAACATCGGGACATGCAAGCCTAAGATTTACTTAATTCTCTACGTGTGTAGTCCGCATTGGGCCAGCGTGGTGGACTATTAGCCTAACCCCCCTCATTCTGAGACGAGACTCGTGCTTAACAGTGAACCGAATATGGGTGATAATGATGAACTTTAGTAGGTAAATGAAGCGAATGTGGATGCTTATTTTACTTCAAGTAGGCTTTGTTTTTGATTTTTTCAAATCGGACCAGTAATTCCTGAGATTAGCGCGTTCAATCAAACAAACAAACTCTTCAGCTTTATAATTTTAGTATAGATAGGACTCCATCTTAACTGATGGTAAGTGTAGAGTGTCTAAGATAGGACACTCTACACTTACTTGAAGATGCCTTTGATTATCCTATATAAATATCCCTCCTAGACTATATCTATAACAAAAATACAGTGACCTATACCTACAAGTATACAATGAATGGCTCTCGTAAAACAACGAATGTCACTTTTATTGCGTTGTCAATACAAAAGCGAGCCGCTGAGGCGACTAAAGGCAGCAATTCGTTTAATGGCCGCTAGGTGGGTTCCGTAGTGGACTGTGAGATAAATATGAAGCTAAATATGTTCCTCTACTGTCACTTTTAATTAAAATTATATTAGTTTAAGGTAGAAAATGATGCATTGTGTTGACATTTGTTTTGTTGAACGCTATATACTAGCGGATGCCCGCGACTTCGTCCCCGTGGAATTCAGTATTTCACAAATCCCGCGGGAACAATGCATTTTTCCGGGATGAAAAGCCTATGTGTTAATCCAGAGTGAAATCTATTTCCATTTCAAATTTCAGCCAAATTACTTCAGTAACCGCAATGTCAAAGAGGAACAAACATACTTACACACTTACATACTTTCACACTTACATACTTTCACACTTACATACTTTCACACTTACACACTCACACACAAACTTTCGCGTTTATAATATTAGTGTGATAATGTGATTTACAAGCATTCAACTCCTAGAGATCCTTTATTTTTTTTTTGTTACAGAAATAAATTTTACTCTGGATTAACACAGGCTACTTTTCATTCCGGAAAAATCCATGGTTCCCGAGGGATTTGTGAAAAACTAAATTCCACGCGGACAAAGTCGTGAGCATCCACTAGTAAGCTATATTATATTCCCACGGGAACAAGAACTACGCATGATAACCGCGATGTATTGCTGAAATAAATCTTCCCGAAGTAAAACCATGAAACTAATTGACAAACCTTTCATCAAAGCAAGCAGCGCGCAAAAGCTAGTTTCAAATCTCATGATTTGACTCCATAGACCTCATTATATCCGTATTTTTGTGAAGGGGCTCTCAACTTCAGATCGATTCTACTTACGGTATCTAAATGGTTACCTTGAATGCGATTAGTAAAGCAATATTTTACATAAGTATAAGGATTTCTTCGTTGTAATGCGATTTCCGCCGTTCGCCGGATCAGGAAGGGTCCGGGACTGAATGGTGCCATTTATTTATATTTACGAGCTACATATCACTTAGCGGAGGAATATCAGCATTTTTGTGAAGAAAACGACCTACTTATTGCCTATTCTGCAGTATCTTGGAAGTTTGGAATACGTCAGTCTAAGCTTGTATATCTCATCTCAAAGAGATTCGAATAACTGACCTCCTGCATCTTAATTTTTTTTTATTCTTTACAAGTTAGGTGACCTGGACTACTATCTCACCTGATGGTAAGTGATGATCTAATCTAAGATGAAGGACACTGCTACATGCTTGATGTAACTTTTTTTAACCTCATGCTCGCCGGGTTCATTTTGATATGAGTCAATTACCCTATTGTAATTGTTAGACTATTGTCAGTATATGAAGTTGATGTTGGTCCTTCACACAAACGTTATTTAAAAAAAAATTCCAAACGGTTATTAATTTTATTTTATTATACCCATAAATAATTGACAAAAACAAATAGTGTGACAAGGTACCTGGAATAATAGGGGTTAAATTTTGCCGTCGGATATTCATAACACAGATTTTTATTTTCTACGTCATCGTTATCAATTTGAACACTTTATTATTAGCAATTTCATTTCTTGGAAGTCGGTTGGTTACAAATAGAAATATTACAAGGCCTGTAGCGTCGCGAAATAGCGGAAGACTTCAAGAAAAGAAATCATTTAAGACGGCTAGCATACTATGATAGCTCTGAAACATAATTAGATTTTGTAAGGGTCCGGATGTTCCCGGAAATAATATTTTTGTAATACGGAATTTTGTGCACGATTGCGTATTGAAATGAGGGAGAATGTATTTTTTGACTAGATGCCCCTTGGGTGTTATTCGTAGCATTTTCGTAGCTACGTAGCATATGCTATGCTGAGTATGACCCACTAATTATTACAAACTATATCAACATAATTATTCATTAAGTAATATTTTATTTTGAAAATGAAAATAAAAACCCTATAGATTTAAAAGCAAAATAACTTTTTACTGGATACGTGAGTTTCTTAGTAATACTAAGCACAAGCTGCTTTATATCAACACTTAAGTATAGAATATATCGATAGTGTTAAAAAGAAGGATAAAGTGCAAGTCCGGTTATGCTACTGTTTTAGATATTACTTTTAAAATTGTATAAGTTATTTCAATAGCCAGTGCACAGTCAAACCAAATGTGGTTTGTGTTGCATTATGGTTAGGCTTAATTTCATTATGTATTTTGTATAATATTAAATAAATAAATATGTAGGTAGGTACCTACTACGTAATCACCATGTTATGGTTCCCAAAAATTTTGAAACACGACTTTCAATATTATATTAACTACCCACTCCTAATACAGTCTTTTCCGATTAATTGGAGAGAAAAAATGAATATTGGTCATATTTATAGGTGGGGCAAATATTCTTTATTTGAAAAGATTGTCTGAATGATTCAAATAACTATCTTTGACTTTTTATGAAATAGAATCTCAATTAAGGGCCAAACATAGTATCGCCGATCGGTTATCCTATTACCCAAGTTTTGTTGAGAGCCCTTACGCAACTACCATCCGGGAGAAAAATAAAGATATTACGGGAGGAAATGGCGGATCATAAATAAGGACAAGTGGTATACTTCGCGCCTAGAATCCGACATTTGGAGGTAACTTTTCATATAATATGATCGCGAACAGTCAAAAAGTTATATAGAAGCTATGTAAGAGGCTGTTTGGGGTGATTATGTTGCGTCTGTGCCCACTTATTTTTACGATTATCCCGACTGGTATGTGTAAATCATTATATTTTGTACTATCCTCGTATTTTTTTACCGTCTGTATCGCTTAAAATAAAACAAAATATATTATTTACTCCACATCTGTTTTACTAAACCATTAATCTATGTTAATAAAGCTGTGCGAAGCAGGACTGTATTACCATAGGTTGAATAATAAGTTGACTCCGATGTATATGGAAAAATCACTTTAATTATGAGAAATATAAATTGAACATGTGTACATAGGCCGGTGGTCGGAAGGCAAGAGGGGCGATTACAAATTACAATCGGCGGGCAGTGTTGCCAGCACGATTTTATACAATTCCTTTATTTACCATAATGTTGCCTGCAACATGCTGCGGCCTCATGATGTTATGAACTATACAATTGTTAAATAATATGTAAACTGGAAATTTAAACATTTTACAAGTTAAGTTTAATTGTTGCTTACAATGTTAAATTTAAAATTTTCTTAATAAACATTCTTATAATAATTAAATACTAATTGGAATCTATTGGCAATACACATATTTTGTTAATGGCCCGAACGTGTGTTTTTTTATTTGGGGTAATGACCTCGACGGCCCTGACCTTTCCATCGTGACCAGGACATAATCTTACAATTCGTGCCATGGGCCAGTACATAGGATATAAGTTATCATCCTTTAGAATAACTAAACTTCCTACTTTAACATTATTCTGGTCTTGGCGCCATTTTGGCCTATTCTGGAGAATATTTAAATAATATTTATGCCAAACCTTCCAAAATTGTTGTTTTAAATTAGTACATAGCTGCCAAAACTTAAGTTTATTTTTAGGTACATTAATTAAATTGTTTTCTGGATACATAGTTAACGCACTACCAATAATAAAGTGACCAGGTGTTAAATAACAAAAGTCATCTGGATCAGATGAGAGTGATAACAATGGTCTTGAATTAAGTACAGCTTCAATCTCACAAAGAACTGTGTTAAGCTGTTCATATGTTAATAAACTATTTTGTACAACTCGCCTTAAATGGTATTTTGTACTTTTAACTGCTGCCTCCCAGAGACCACCAAACGTAGGAGAATAGCACGGAATGAAATGGAAATTTATACCTTGTTCTGCAGCAAATTTTTGTACGTTTGCCTGGTGATACTGAGATGCATGCAGCTTATACAATTCATTTAATTGGTTGCTAGCCGATTTGAATGAGCTAAAATTATCACAGTGGACCTGGCTGGGCTTTCCACGTCTGCTTATTTGCCTTTTGAGACAGCCTAGAAATGTTTCTGTGGTTAAGTCCGAAGCCAGTTCTAAGTGAACTGCCTTCGTTGTAAAGCATACAAAAACGCATATATAACCTTTTCCGACTACAGAGCGTCTAATTCGCGATAGCTTGACGTCTACAGGCCCAGCAAAATCCAAGCCGATAACCTGGAACGGTCGGCTCGTGGCTGTGACACGGCTGGCTGGCAGTGAGCCCATTAGCTGTTGAGCAGCTGTCGCCTTATTTCTAAAACATATAATACATTTGTGGGTTATTTTCTTAATATGTAATAAGCCATTTACAATCCAAAATTTTTGGTTTAAACTTGAAAGCAGAAGCTTAGGTCCTGCATGCAGTAATCTTTCATGTTCGCTTTTAATAATCAAGCTAGTAATTAAAGAGTCCTTTGGTAGGATAACAGGATGTTTTTGCGACAGTGGTATGGCAGCATGGTGGAGCCTCCCACCTACACGTAAAAGACCTAGCTTATCAATGAAAGGATGTAGGTTCACAAGAGTTCCTTTTAAATTATTGCCTTTGCAAAGTGCATTAATTTCAGATTTGAAATGGACACCTTGTTCATGTTTAACTATAACCATTAAGGCATTTTCAAGCTCTGAGCTTGTTAAATATTTACTATTTATTTTATTTTTATGTTTATTTACATTATTCAAAAATCTTAACATATAAGCCATGAGCCTAATGATTTTTGTAATATTAGAATAATTATATAATTGTTTGAAAATATATTCAATAGAATTTGATGATTGGTCATCAGAAAGCACTAAGCAAGGCCTCACCTCGGGTAGAGTGCTGGGGAGCTCTGGTTTACAGCAATCAAAATTGTACTCACTGTTACGTAGAAACTGTGGCCCGTTCCACCATAACTGGCACCGGTTCAGCTCGCCTGGCTTTAGTCCTCTGCTGATGAGGTCGGCAGGATTTTCTTTGGTGTTGACATAAAGCCATGACCATGCACCTGTAGCCTGACGAATGACACTCACTCTGTTCGCTATATAAGCTTGAAGCTGCATCAATTCAGTGTCAATCCATGCAAGAACAATCTTTGAATCACTGAATAGATATACATCCTTTATTTTAACTTTAAGCTTAAGTGAATCATATGTTTTTGCCATTAACTTAGATAACAAGAGTGCAGCATTCAATTCAAGCCTTGGCACTGTCATGCCCTTCTTTTGAATAGGATTTATTCTAGATTTCGAACAGAGCAAGTAAGCATTTGAGTTACCTAATTTGTTGACTCGCAGGTATACACAGCAACCGTAGGCCGTGGAACTCGAAGCATCAGCAAATCCCACCAGCTCTGCGGTGTCATTTTCTGAAATATCTATATTTCTACTTAGTTTAATTGGCTCCATTGCTAATAGATCAGCTGTAAACTGTAGCCACTCTTCTTGAATGTTAAGAGGGGGAGTGGAATTCCAATCAATATTTTGTAGCCATAATTTTTGCATGATGACCTTTGCTGTTACTATAATAGGACTTGCAAACCCCATAGGGTCGTAGAACCTACCTATGTAATTTAATATTCTTCTTTTTGTTATTTCTTTAGGGTTAAACGGTTCAGGGGATGATATTATAAAGTTATCATCTATAACATTAATGCGCAGCCCTAAAGCTTTCATGTCGAAATTGTCTTTTTGCAAATCTAAACTACAAAAATGTTGTTGCTCGGTCTGTGGTATATCTGACAGTATGCTTTTATTATTTGAGGCCCACTTGTGTGTATGAAATCCACCTAGACTGAGTATTTCGCGTAGTTGATTCCTTGCAGTTATAACTGAGTTGAAATCATGATCTGTGTAAAGAATATCGTCAACATATGTATGATTATTAATTATGTTGGAAGCTAGAGGATACAAATTTTCGTACCTAATTGCTAGCTCCTTTAAACAACGTGTTGCCAAGTAACTAGAGCTTTTTAAACCGTATGTTACTGTGTCTAATCTAATACATTTAATTGATTCACTTGGATTGTCTCTCCAAAGTATGTTTTGTAGAGAAGTGAATTTGGGATCAATTTTTATATTGCGGAACATATGTTTGATGTCCGTTGTGAATGTATATTTGCCAAATCTGAATAGCATGAGTATATCAAAAAGATCTTTTTGCACTACCGGTCCATTGAGTTGTAAACTGTTTAAGCTGACCTTCTTGTCAGTTTTCATTGAAGCATCAAATACACACCGAAGTCGGGTTGTACTTGAATTTTCATTTATTACTGCATGATGGGGTAAATAGTAAGTTGCTTGTTTGTTTATGTCATACAGTTCAATGTCCATATAATGACCATGGTTAAGTGATAAGTATTCATGGATAAATCTTTGATATTGCATGAATAGATTTGGATTTGAATGCAATTTCTTTTCTAAATTTAAAAATCTCTTTAAAGCAAGGTGAAAGGATTCGCCTAATATGCCATTAATATCTTCTAAAGGTAATTTCAATGGTAAGGCAACTTGAAAGTGATTATTTTCTAATTTGACAGAGCTTTGAAATATTTGTTCACACAGCTCCTGTTCAGAAGTTTTTTCATGGAATAATTCTGGGACCTTTTCATAAGACCAAAACTGAGAAATTGTTTTTTGTATATCTAGCTCACATTTTAATGCTACTTTGTGACAAGATGGTTTGGATAAATCGACTGGCAAACCTCCTCCTATTATGTGACCAAATAGTGTTGGAAATATGTGTAATTCAAACCCTGGAGACCCTTGTGATGTAGTGTGACACGAAGCAGTAGGGAGAACCTGTTGTGACCCGTGAGGATCACTTGCAGCTGGTGAGCTGAGGTTCATTGGCACCACCACCACGCTCTGATTGCTTGGCAACAGGGTCTGGAAAAACACATCCGCACCAATGAGTATATGTATTTCACTTGGTACATTGAACTGTTCATCGGCTAAAGTTATATTATTTGGTATGTGAATTTTGGAAATATCAATGTTACTCTGGGGAAGTTTACAAGTTATATTTTCTACTACATGACAGTTGATGATTTTTTTGAACGGAATGTGCATAGAATGCACCTCTAATGGGATGCAGTACTTTGTATTATTTTTAGTGTTAGATATGCCAATAATATTTGTGTTATTGGGTGTGGGAGTCAAACCTAATATTTTTATGACCTTTGAGGTCACTAACGATACCTGTGAACCGCTATCTAGTAAAGCCTTGATGCGGTACTCTCGGCCATTCTTGCTGAACACCTTTACTCTTGCTGTGGGCAGGAGTACATTATTATCAATGTTGCCTGTCAAAGTAACAGGAGGTGCCAGGGCGGGAGAATTGCAGACTAAGCTGTTGTGACAGCCCTTGCAGTCTGAACATCGGAAGTGAAACCTACATTTGCCCTTATGTGTACCTAAACATGTAATACAAAGTTTATTCTTTTCTATGAATAATATTCTTTCCTGTGCTGTCAATAAATAGAATTTTTTACATTTAAAAAGTTTATGTTCTTTGGACTTACAGTAACTGCATGATGATCCCTGCGTGGCGAGAGCTGCTACCCGTGAGTTACCCGCAGTGTGACCTTGCTCAGCATTTTCTAAAGCCAAGGCCCGTTTCTCAAGGTACTGGAGAAACTCTTCCAGGCTCGGCTTGTTATCAGAGCTTCTATCCATTTGGTAGGCTCTCGTTGTAAAGCTATCTAGTTTACGGGAGAAAATGCAAAGAAGTATGGGACTCCAATGTATTATAGGCTCATGAATGCTTATGGCAGCTAATTGTTGTCTAATACATGACACAAAGTCTCTTAAATTACTAGCCGTGGACTTAGTGATACATTTTAAATCTAACAAATGGCTTATGTGTTCATTCACAATTTTATACTTATTTTCATACCTATTTTCTAATAATTTGAGTGCTTCACTATAGCTTTCAGGGGTTATTGGTAAATTTTTTATTAAGTCTAAAGGTTCACCTATGAGATATGATCTTAAGTAGTATAATTTTTGTATGACGTCTAGACTTGAATTATTATGTATCATTGATTTATAAAGGCTTATGAATGGTATATACTCGGTGAATTTACCGTTAAACTGTTGGATGTCCACGGGAGGTAAGTGAGTTTTTGCCGCTACACTCGGTTGAGCAACTGAATTGGTTGAAGACGCGGGTGCAAACCCACGTTGCGCAATCGCCTTGTTTAACATCGTTACCATTTTGTAAAACTTTTCTTCGACGACGTCCACGCACTCCTCATCTTTGGGATTCAAATGTAAAATGTCTTTGCACAAGTCTTCGTATTCATTAAAAGTTTTTTCCAGTCGGTCGCGCCGAACCATGAGTTCCTCCACGTGGTTCTTTAGTAGATTTGCCTCTTCTGCTTCTAAATACTGATAAAGCCGCGTGATTGTGCGCTTTGCGTAACCGCGTGCTACATTCTTCCTTGATAATTCGTCCTCCATTATGATTTACGACGTATATACTAATAGGTATTTCCGAAATACACTGATTTATGGTTACTATTGCTCGAATAACGGCACTGATTTATGATATAACTTTTTTTTTGAACAGAAATTGCTATTCACTTTAGCATTAACACTGATTTTACTTTTAGTTTTAATGCAATAAAGAGACTTGATACACTGCGCAGACGACGCTGACAAAATGGCGCGGGGCGCCGTCCCTCGTCTCGATAATGTTGCGTTCGCCACGTTTTTACCTCGTGGTCGTAGCGCTGGCGCGATGCTGCTTTCTCCCTCACTCCCACTGGCGACGTATCTGCTTTGCGCTCTCACGCGTTGGCTCACGGTAGATTATAGATGAATATTGCGTAAGTCAATCAGAGCGGCAACGTCGCGTTGCGGACCTTTGTCTTTTTGCAAAATGTTTGATTCTCAATAATGAAAGCGTATTTTACCTCTTGCTGTCTTCAATCGGAGGGCCGAAGGACCATGTGCGAAGCAGGACTGTATTACCATAGGTTGAATAATAAGTTGACTCCGATGTATATGGAAAAATCACTTTAATTATGAGAAATATAAATTGAACATGTGTACATAGGCCGGTGGTCGGAAGGCAAGAGGGGCGATTACAAATTACAATCGGCGGGCAGTGTTGCCAGCACGATTTTATACAATTCCTTTATTTACCATAATGTTGCCTGCAACAAAAGCCTCAATAGCTCAACGGTAAGAGTGGTTGGATTCATCACCGAGGGGTGGTGGAATTGATTAGAATAATTGGTACAATTGATCATTGACCAGACAGAATGCTCAGGAGTGAAGAGAGGCTCAGGTCTGCGTAGTGTTGCTTAAAGTTATTGGTATAGAATGGTAAAAGATACTTATTGTTTACTCTTCAAAAAATATTAAAAATCAAAGAGCCAATGTCAACAAAACTACGAGTAAATGGAATAAAAGGAGCGACCTCAATTAAAAACGTCATCCGCAGTTAGTCTGCCGCTAGGCCGCGTCGATTGCAACTCTTTGTTGACCGTGGAATTGATATTGGTATCGATGTTTGCTGGATTTGCCCCGCTATGGAATATATGCACTCGTGCGGCAAAGATTCTAGCAACGATGCTGTAAAATACTGAAATAGATAAACGGCTTTACACGTGTGAATTTGTGCAAATATACACAACTAGGATTGAACTGCATAGGTTTTATAAACGTGAGCTTTTTCATAACGAGGCGTAAAAATTAAAACTACAGGCTTTTGAGGCTTAGAACCTATGGCCATATTTTTAGGCACAGGGTAGCGCTTGCATGCCCTGCGAAGTTTTGTTCAGTTAGAACTGTAAATTTTCGCTTTTTTTCTTCACAAAATATCACATGTCACATGTATTCAAATTCACACTGTAATGAAAATTCTTCTTCATTATCAAATAAGGAAGTAACTGCAATCTATCCTAATTCTAAGTGACGGTGAAACAGGGATTATTATAGGTAGCGCATTATTTTGGAGAACATACATTTTCTATATTCGCGAATTCAGCCATTTGAAGGGAATCCAGAAAAGAAAGCTTTTAATACGTGAAGTAATTTATAAAATATTTTATGCGTGAAGCGTAAGAAACTAACTTTCGCATAAGTACCTAGATCTTTTTTTAAATTGAAATTTTCACTTAAAACAAATGATATAGATTGACGGCCTCTGTGGTGCAGTGGTATGCGCGGTGGATTTACGAGACGGAGGTCCTGGGTTCGATACCTGGCTGGGCCGATTTAGGTTTTCTTAATTGGCCCAGGTCTGGCTGGTGGGAAGCTTCAGCCGTGGCTAGTTACCACCCTACCGACAAAGACGTACCGCCAAGCGATTTACCGTTCCGGTACGATGTCGTGTAGAAACCGAAAGGGGTGTGAATTTTCATCCTCCTCCTAACAAGTTAGTCCGCTTCCAGCTTAGATTGCATCATCACTTACCATCAGGGTGATTGTAGTTAACGGCTAATTTGTAAATAATAAAAAACATAAAAAAACAAGGATTATTATAGGTAGCGCATTATTTTGGAGAACATACATTTTCTTTATTTGCGGATTCAGCAGTGTAGTTCCATTTCCAAGGGAATCCAGGAAATAAAGCTTTTAGTTTTAATACGTGAAGTAATTTTTAAAATACTTTATGCGTGTAGCGTAACAAACTAACTTTCGCATAAGTACCATCTTTTTTAAAGTAAAATTTTCACTTAAATCAAATGATATAGTCAAGTACTTACTTGTCGTTGTACTACTAAAAGAGTTGTTCAAACGATGAAACCGTCACATATGTACCTAATCTCGCAACTAGGCCACACTAGCTTCAATAGAAAATAGAAAAAGTTGAAAAGTATAAAATTGTTAAAGATCAAGCAAGCGTATCTCGAGATACAAAGGTAGAACTCAACAAAAGAGATGCACCCGCAATCAAAAGCCGTCATCCTCAGTTCTTGTGAAGTACAGCAATATGCTCGCGAAGAATGGAGCTTCTATTTTAGTCTTTACAAGATTTCTAATTCACAATCTTAGACTCAGACTCAATGTCAGACACGAAATATACTTGAATCAGTTCAGGGCAACATTGTGAGACATGCTCCAAGCGAGTGTGCCTTGAAAATGTTCTGTTTTATTATTATTTTCCAACTTAAAAAAAGAAGGGGTGTTGTCTTTTTCAAAGCTCAATAAAATTTAATGACCGAAGTATATGACAAAATACTTTTTTTTAAGAAATTTTCAGTATTTTTTTAAAATGACCAATATTACTATTCTACTGCAACTAGTCGAAAATGACTGTTAGTAGTGGGTACGAAAATACACCAGCGAGATCGAACCACGATCTCTCGATAGCGAGGCCGGACCATATACCTTGGGACTAGTGTGACTTTAAATTAAAAAGTATACCTAGTGTACCTACTTCAGTTGTGTGCATTTTCTGAGAGGAGACTTACATTACTATATAATTTTTTTTAATTTAAATTTCATATTTTGTAGTCATAATTTTAGTTATTTTAATTTAATTATTATTTCATTGTATTTAATAAAAAAATATTTCAATCATACCGATATAAGTCAATCCTCAAAAAATTACAAACATTTTCTTTATTGCCACGTTGACATTCACGCCCAACAATACGTCATCATCTTGAATAGATGACAGAAACACAATGCTAAAATGTTACTCTTATCTATTATATTCACACAAAGAAATACATTTTTCGCGACGCGACACTCGAAGATGTTTATATAATCGTTTATTATATGCTACCCCACTTTCTGAGGCAGCAATTGTGGTGTTTATATACGTGTAGCCAAGAAAATAGGACAATAAATGGCGTCATCCAAAGTTCCTTTTTTGTTGTGTTGATCAAAAAATATAGCCTGTTTTTGTTGGCAATATATCCTTAAAACTGCTCCATGTGAGAAGAAAGTGTAATAAATCCATAACTTTATGTATTTGTGTACATTCCCGGCCACAGAACATAGAAAGCTAAAGCTAACGCTTTAGCAATAGAAGGATCGAGTTACCCATATATGAAGACGTACACTTATGTGTTTTTATTATAAGAAATTTTAATTGTAAATTAATTATAAATGTCTATGGAACATGTGTTCAAAAAGAATATTTTCACAGTAAAAAATATATATCTTAAAGTGTGTTTCTTATACGCATCCTTACAATTATGACGTAGATATATAAATAAATACAAAATAAATACTCCCAAGCAACCTGTATATATAAATATAATATAATGTAAGTAAATACAAAAGTGTTCATGACTGTGTGCGTTTAGTGGAGCAGCTAAATTAGGATCACTTTTTGCGGCGATTTTGTAGGCAGGTAACATATCTAATAGTATAATTTAATCGTTGGTCATAAGTATTAAACATTCTGTGACCGTAATAACTACAGGTAACCAAACTCTTCAGAAAGTAACACCGTCTATAGCCTAGTGTTAAAAAGTATGGTATCTTTTTAAACTCTCTCAAGATATGAAGAAAATGAGCTGTCTTATGAATCGAATATTTCGGACACGCAATATTTAGGAGTCGACGTTACTTTAAATATTTTTTATTACAGTCAAATATCTAGCACAGCGTCCGTGCGGCCGCTTTTTGTGAGTTAGACTGTAAAATAGTACAATAGTTACACCATGCATATTCAAAGGAACTCGATTGAGTTCCCAAACTATTTTCCACAAGTTTTTTTTTACACTCGCTTTCCGAGTTTCCGTTGTCGGTTAGCTCGGAAAATAAAATTAGCGGGGTGTGCATTCCGCTATTTTACGGTTGGTTGCAATTTCGGGGCTTTGATGACGACCGGAAATAAACGTTTTAGAAAAAAAAATACTCCCGTGCAGCGGGTACAAACGGAAACGTAAAAGTAATTGTGTTACGTGCAATAAAAATGATTTGGTAAAAGGAAAAAGTTTCCGGCTAACAAGGTTAGCCACTATAATAAAATGGTATGAAATCTGTGACTTTTAAAGATCTTATTTTTATTTGACGACTAAGTTGCTTTCCCGTTGAAATACGGAGGTAATATATTATAGCCTATAGCCTTCCTCGTCAAATGGGCTATCTAAGACTGAAATATTTTTTCAAATCGGACCAGTAGTTTCTAAGATAAGCGCATGAAGCAAACAAACAAACTATTCAGCTTTATAATATTAGTAAAGATGTCTCAAAATAGGTATGGTCATAAAAACGCTTTTGAACATTCCTAAAATGATAAATTAATAATGCTACAGTATTATTTTTTGGCTTTTCCAAATATTATAAAACAAAGTGCTTTACCACATCTGTCTGTCTGTTCGCGATAAACGGATTTCCATACAGTTTTCACCAATAGATAGAGTGATTCTTTAGGAAGGTACCTATAAGTTTTGTTGAAATAATTATGCCGATAATAACTGTAACAACGAATTTAAGATAAAATGTAATAAAGCCATTTGATGATATTCCGCTTTAAAAGAAGGCTTCCACGTGGGCAAATAAGCGAGCGTCTCACAGATAATATTAATTTTCAAATATCTGCCAGCTGCTTTAATTGAAGCCGTAAAAAATTACGTTATTTAAAGGAAACTTTAAAAACTGACTAATTGAAAAATGTATCTACGACATAAAATACTATCTAGACTAGAGCTACCTCTACGTTCTATTATTCTTGAAATTAATTATGAACATTACAATATTAAATTATAAATCTAAAACAATTCTAATTATTATTTTTTTTGTTATTGAGAAAGAATACAATAAGGAACTTAAGCTAACTTATCCTAATAACTATACAAATCATGCCCACGTGGAATGGTGGCAAGAATACTGGCTGCATTTCCGAAAAATTATATATACATTACTTTATTTGTATGACATTGTTTTTGACATATAAATTAATATTTAAGATATTTAACTGTAGATGTGCATGAATGCTATACAGGGTGATTCGGTCTTTAGTGCGGATATTTTTTTTCGTGGTTCTGTATCATTAATAGAATATAAATCTACAAACAGTTCGATACATTTTATGTAATTTTTTTTTTTAATTTATGTCTCTAAAATAACAAAATAATGTACATATTATTACTAAACAAGATATATTCAGCTTAAAAGTGATCTGGTGACGTCCTTTAGGTATCAAACGAAAATAAAATAAACGCACAATAGGGTGACCCTAAAATTCTGTTCAAAAGTAAATAACTTTAGCTAACGATAATTTTGTTATTTTTGAGTTAAAAAAAAAAAGAAAAAATACGTGATCATTAAATTTTGTTTATGTACAAAATATAAAAATATCCGCACTAAAAAAATTTTCTTCCTGTATAAATAAATAAAGAAACTTGGACACGTAATTCTGAAAATTGATCAAGTACGTACTTGCCGAGAGAAAGGTACGAGAAATGCATAAAAGAGCTTTATTTGCGGCAAAATGGAGGTCAATAGTGTCCAATACAACGTGAAGTCTCGAACAATTAATTGAACAAGCGCAAATATTTTATCCATTTCAATGCCTCGCTTTACAGTAGGTACCTACTTCATGCGCCAGTGTTGCGATGTGATTGATGGATGCTGATGTACCTACAGTTTAAATTAAAATAAATCTATACTAATAGTATAAAGCTGAAGAGTTTGTTTGTTTCTCTGATTGTTTGATTAAACGTGCTAATCTAACTAACTAACTAACTAACTACTGGTCCGATTTGAAAAATTCTTTAAGTGATAGATAGACCATTTATTGAGGAAGGCTATAGGCTATATATTATCCCTGTATTCCTACGGGAACGAGATCCATGCGAGTTAAACCGCGCGGCGTCTGCTAGTACATTATATTAAAGTACAAAACTATTACTACTAGACTACTACATGGCAATGCTACCAATTTCTGAAGGCCTCGTGGCAGTTTGATACTGTTATTATCGCGTCAACGTAAACGCGAATTTCTAAGGAATTGAAACAGCGCCATCTAGTGGCACTACTGCACAACTGTTTTAATTCCATAAAAAATCGCGTTTACGTTAATGTGTTAGTAACAGTATGAAAATATTGAAAACTCCCACTAGGCACCCGGTTAGGAATTGGCTTATTGTAAAAGTCGCTGCATACGGGCTTATGACATGGACGGGGCGGCGACAGGATGTTGACTTTAACAGACCAGTAAAGGCCCAGCTATAGTTATAATGATGATGATGATGTATTTCACGTAATTTAAAAATTCAAAAAATTCAAAATTCATTTATTTCAATTAGGCTTAGTTTACAAGCACTTTTGATGTCATAATTTAACTTAATCTAATGGTGGTAATAAAAGTTGAAAACTTAAAATTAAAGTTACGAGGGTTCCAAATGCGCCTTGGTCCGTGAAGAACCCACAACAAACTCAACTGTTAAAAATAAAAAAGAGTTGACGTCTCGTCTCGACCAAGATAAACCACTTTAGGTATGCTTGAGAGCTTTAAACTTTACTCGGGGACAATACATTCGTTTGGAGTTAGTAATAAACAAAGTTTTATTAGATGTATAACAGATAACGTAATAAAAAACATCCTTAATCCAGTTAAGAGCTTCAATCCTTCTTAAAGTAAAAGCACTTTTAACCCTCAATTTAAACCCATTTCAAAAGCAGTTTAACTGCGCTCGAATTAAGAATTCTACTTCGCTAAGAGCAGTCAAATTCGCCGGTTGAAGACTATACCCTTAAGAGGGTAAATATAAAGCCAACCAATAAAAAGGAAACCTTATTGAAGTTTATAGTCAAATAAAATTTAAGGGAAAGAATATACTGCCCTAAAGCCGCTTCACACTAACCGGTTTCACTGGGAATTGCCGCTGCGGCATACTTCATAGAAATATTTGTGGTATACCCAGTATGCACTGTCGCCTTGCGGCGTGCCGCATTTATCTTGAAATCACGTGGTATAGATATTTACTGTGTGGCCAAGTGCGTGTCGGGTCACGCGCAGTGTATACACTCATGCTAAATAACAGCGTTTTAGTCTCTGCGCTAAACACGGACAGACAGACGGACATGGTGAAACTATAAGTGTGCCTTATGAACTACAAACCCTAAAAAACGAGTGAGCTTTAGACCCTGTCTTTTTCTCTCAACGTCCATTGCCTCACCCGATGACACTTTTCGCAACGTATTCACCAGCTTACTCCCTAATTCAAGAGTGCGAGAAGTTTTACTTTCAAAAGAGTAGTTCTTGTAAATCAAAGAAGAAAAAAGTGTTTTCTACAGAATTCGCATTTACACTTTGCCCTGGTTCTGGTCAACCCGCAATGGAATAGCATGATAGTAGGTCTAAGCTCTATAGGTATAGTCATCATCATCATCATCATCATTATTAGCCGATAGAGGTCCACTACTGGACACAGACCTCTTGCATGGACCTCCAAGCACAACGTACTCGAGCCGCTAGCATCCAGCCGCCAGTATCCATGGGTATAGTATCGAAGCGTTATAACGATATTGTAGTAAACAATTCAGTCTGAAAAGGTTCTTATTTAAACAAAAACCACATTTGAGCGCTGAAGCTCAACTTTGTAGTCATTTTCATTTATCACTATAAAATCTGATTCAACAATGAAATAAATACGAGTATGTCTTTATTTAATTTGCTATATCTTCTGTTCTTTTGAAATATCATTAAACTACGAGTATATTATTGTAACAATATTCTAAAGAGTCTGTCGTCTGAAATACCTAAATATTTTGATATCCTTCATCATTATAAACCCATATTCGGCTTACTGCTGAGCTCGAGTCTCCTCTCAGAATGACAGGGGTTAGGCCAGTAGTCCACCGCACTGGCCCAATGCGGATTGGCAGACTTCACACACGCAGAGAATTATGAAAATTCCCTGGTATGTAGGTTTCCTCACGATGTTTTTCCTTCAACGTTTGAGACACGTGATATTTAATTTCATAAAATGCACACAACTGAAAAGTTGGAAGTGCATGCCCCGGACGGGATTCGAACCCACACCCTCCGGAATTGGAGGCAGAAGTCATATCCACTAAGCTATCACAGCTCTTTTGATATTCTTACATGGCTTGAATTAATACACTGCATACATTAAAAAAATTAAAAAATACTGATACCTGCTTTTTTAAAAGTCGGTTAAAAATCACGCTGCTCCAATGCGGGTTGACAAGATTAGAGTGATAATATTTAATTTACGACCACTATCAGACGTTAGTGATAGTGAACGTGACCGACGGCTTAACGTGCTCTCTAAGGCACGGGGGTGTAACACTACAAAGTTCCTAACTTGGGGCTTAGAACTTTGTAAGCCTCAGTAGGTCAACGGTAAGAGCGGTAGGACTCACCATCGAGAGGTGGTGGTTCGATCCCCTTGGTCTATTGTCGTACCCACTCATAACTCTTTCCCGTATAGTTGAAGGGGAATGTATTAGTCATACATAAAAAAAAAATTAAAAAAGAATACTGAAAAATATCTAAGAAAAAAAACTAAGTAGGTTTTTCCTTAATTGGGATCCGGGACCTCGGACGGGAATAATATACACGACTTTAAATAATACAGAATCTGACTAATAAACTAGATGAGTATCGGATAAGTCCAACATGACTTAACCACTAAGCCGTTGCACTACACATCTAGTTTACCCCGTCTTTTCATCCAGTAAATCGAGTATCTCGGAAAGCGACCATTACCAAGGAAAACTACGTTCCCGGATTAGTGAAAAACGGAATTTTACACAAACTGTGTCTACTAGTACATATATTTTAGCTGGATTCCGCATTCAAAACAAACAATAGAGATCACATTTAATAGACCTCCTTAATTCGGCCCTTAAGGAACTACCTCCCTGCCAAATTTCATCTTTGGACGTTATGCGTTTTTTGAGATATCGTGATGATCGAGTTATCGATTTATATATTAAGATTCTTACTTTAGTGTAGCCTAATTTTTTAACTAAATTTAAGCTCCTTAATGAAATAACTTTTCCAATACTAACATTCCGCTATCAAATGTCAAGGAAATAAATCTGAAGCACAATAAAATAAGGAAGCTGAAAGTAATACTGCAATTTGGTCATCAAACTCTCACAATGGGTCAGCAATTACATCTGAACGTAGTTCAATCGACTCTATAGTGCCTCGTTTGGCTTACTTGTCTGCCAAAGGTTAAATGCTGCTGAAATTGGATTTTTCGAACAAATTTATCTACAATTTAAAATAAATTAAGTAAAAGAGTATGAAAAGGTTTTCGTGTAAAGCAATGCAAAATAAACAAAACTTTACAATTATAACGTTTTAATTTAAACGCTTTTTTTAAGTTAAAAAATACTTTTATTTTGTTATTTTTGTAATAATGAGCTTCAGTCTAGCAGCTGGTAAAAAGTGGATTTAGACTGTTTTATTTATTTTTATTTTTATTGATTAAAATTAAGAGCAGCTGCTAAAAAGTAGATTTAGACTGTTATTTTTTTATTTTACTTGATTAAAATTAAGAGTTTTCAATATAACATAATACATTTTTTTTTCGTAATGGAAGCATTAATACTTTACATTAAATTTTTTGCAGAGTAAAGATTGGTTACACAAACTTTAAATGCTCTATCCCAATAGATTTAGTAATTTAATTTTGAATTCACAGTTAATTATTAAATTTTAAACTGTTTGAAGACTGCCATAAATAATTAAAAATCAAGTAAATCTAAAAATCTGAAGGTAAGCTACTTGTTCAAACCAAAACGTCCGTGTAAACAAACCGTCGGTTAGGTTTAGGCGGGCAGATTGATACAGCCTGCAATTTTACCACAATTCTCTCAGTAACTTGGCCATTTCACGTTCCCACCCAATGACTTTGCTGGATGACTTTGACTTTGCCTTTCTACGAGTAGTATCTACTCGTACTACAAAGTGAATTCTTGGATGCAATGGGCACTGCAATAGAATTCTTTTCACATTGATTATTGAGTTGAAAATAAACGTAGATTTAGATATTTTATGAAATATTTTAATTATTTTCATTAATCTAATATTTCCGCACAGCTAAGTTTTTGTTTGTTCGAGCTAATCTTAGAAACTGCTGCACGTATATTCATACGAATTTCAGTAATAATTTCATTTGTGCTATGTACTAATCGGATTAATTAAGTTTGTCAGAAAAAATTAAGTCCCGGAATAACTTACCTGTCAAAAAGTATCAACAAAATATTACGAAGTTTCTCTTCTACTTTCAAATTTTGTCATCAGTGTGCCAAGTTGGAGTTTTCAATATTTTTATACTGTTACTATCGCGTTTACGTAAACGCGATTTTTTATGGAATTGAAACAGTTGTCCTGTAGTGCCACTAGATGGCGCTGTTACAATTCACTTGGCCCTCAGATGATCATGATGATAAAACTTTATGAATACCACTACCACTACATAATTATGTAATTTTGTTTACCTTATTTCAGTTATTTTATTTTAAAAACTAAAAGATTAAATCAATTTTTGTAAAATTTCTGTAGAACTATAAATGGTACTTCGTTATCAACCCATATTCGGCTCACTGCTGAGCTCGACTCTCCTCTCAGAATGAGAGGGATTAGGCCAATAGTCCATCCGGCTGGCCCAATGCGGAATGCCAGACTTCAGACACGCAGAGAATTAAGGAAATTCTCTGGTATGCAGGTTTCCTCACGATGTTTTCCTTCACCGTTTGAGACACGTGATATTTAATTTCTTAAAATGCACACAACAGAAAAGTTGGTGATGCAATCTTCGGACAGGATTCGAATCCACAGCCCCCGGAATCGGAGGCAGAGGTCATATCCACTGGGCTATCACAATATCAAAAGGGTACTTACTAAGAAATGAAAAAAGATTAAAATGTCGGCGTTGTGAGGTAACAAACACAAAAAATAAGAGTTAAATTGAGAACCTCTCTTTGAAGTCGGTTAGAAACGGGATTATCCGGGTTATAATTTATGAACCCAGCATTTCCTGAGTGCAACGTAAAGTTAGAACTGGTAATAAGCTTGCAGGATGACATTGACTACGGGTATATTCCTAGTATTCCGCTTTGAACTGAATTCTAGGATTTTGCAACGAGGTTAGTGAACGCCCAAGTCTTTGAATCCCAATGTTTGAATGATTTATAGATATCCAAAATATCCTAGGTTCGATCGATTTCGCTCCTTGCACTGTAATCAAACTAATAAATAATGCCAACCTTGAAAAATAAATTCAAGACATTTACTTACACAGGCGTCATTAAACAAAAGTTTCTCTATTTTTGAAAAGAAAAACAAAATAAAATAAAAAAATAAGTTATTCCACAACTAGATGGTAACTTTTTTGCGAAAATTCTTGCGTACTTTTACGAGTAGTATCAGTTTCACTTTAAACAGATTTTAAATACGATAAAAACAGCACTTTTAAATTTCTATTTAAAAAAAGTATATTAAGTATTATATTACGAGTAGGTATATTACCTACTCGTAATATAACACTTAATATACTTACACAATACCTACATCACTACTAAGCTCCAATGTAAATAATTATAGAAATATAAATTAACTTAGTTTTTCAAAAACATTTAAAGTTGCTATGTTTTAAACAAACTTCTTATTATAACATTCTCGTAGCAAATAACTTTGCTCGTTTAGTTTTACATAAATATATTTTCTTTTTGGTGTACATCGTGTGAATATGCCCTTATTTCATATATGACAACAATATCATTTAATTTCAAATGAAATAAATTTAAAGGATAGCTAACACAGAAATTCAATTAAACCCGGAAAATATCTCTTCGATGCTCCATAAAAAATCTTATATAATACTACCATAAAAATAACATACTCGGTACCTAGCGTATTCGCTCGCATTCACACGGATGCAAACTTCAAAGGAAGACATTTTTATTACCCGGGTTATATACACGTACCTCGGAGGAAAGCAATTAGACCATCCACATTTAATTTCGTACATACGAAGTTAAACTCTATTTCGTAGGCGATTAGGTTGAAATTAAATTTCGTTTGGAGCAAAATAGATTATTATGTGTACAGGTTCAAAAGAGGTACCCTATCTTCTGAGTAAGCAATATTCTAATAGTGTCTTTATAAGAACGGCCGAATAGCCTACGTGCTTTGAACGACAAACACAACATTTTTGTTAGAAGAACATTTTAATTAATAGTTGGCTAATATCAAATTTAATATGAACAATATTAATTTCGTTGAGTACATGGAATAAGGGCCCAACATTAATTAATAAAAGTTAAGGATTTCAAAGAAAACTTAATTTAAAAATTATGCGTTTTACAAATTTTAACACTAAACTGATTAAAGTTTAGTGTTTTACGTGACGTCATGAAACGATAAAATATAGACCTTCATGGCCGACGGCGTTTTGGCTCGTATTGTAAAAAAATATTTAATAATTTAATTAATAATAATAATTTTTTTCAATCTAGTAGAACGATAATGGATAATATAAGACCATTAAAAAAAGTATCAACTAGCCTAATGCCAAATTTCATGTTGGTAGCATAAAAAATCAAGAACTTTCATACAAACTTGTGAGAGCCTTAGACCTCTTTAATCCAGCCCTATCGAAAAATCCATTATTAGCAGATACCTACTAACTATGGACTACCTCCCTGCCAAATTTCATCATTGTGCGTCGAGCGGTTTTCGAAATTTCGCATTTGTAGGTATATTAGGAAGACTAGATAACGACCAAACATTATTTTCCCCGTTTTGGCCACATTTTTGGTCGGTGCTTTGCTCCTATTGGTCGTAGCTTGATGTTATGTAGCTTAAAGTCTTCCTCGAAAAATGGGCTTTTCAACACAAAAATAAATTTCAATTTTAATCATTACTTCGTCAGTAGGTAAGGCAGAAGTACGAAATTGCCCATAACAGGTGCGCAAATGTTGTGTGATGATGTCACGTACATTTTCGCGACCGTTAGCGGGAGTCGATATTTATGCGAACTTTGAATGCATATAAAATCATAACTATTTGGTATTTTTAAATAAAACAAAAACTAGTTTTTGTTATTTATATAAAAGCTCTAATATAACGAAGTTTCAAATGATTCTTGCACCGATCGATTAGCACTTTATCAGGTCTACTGGCATCAATATACCTGTCAGTGATAATAATCGTTCAGTCCCAGTAGAGCAATGTACAGCTCTATAATATAATAACACAGGACATGACTTTAAGCTATAAAATCTTGGTATACAAAATTAGCAAGCATTCACTGGATAGAATGAAATCGATAGGAAACATCACTAAGACCAAGTTCCGCTACGTTCAAAATCGAACCACTAGTATGCAAGTTCCCGGTTTCTGTCTATGAATAAATTAGCAAGTCATTTAGCGTTCGATAGCACATACACTTTGCTTGCCAGAGATTTGTCGATTGTTGATATGAATGATCTTCTTTTGCTACAAATAGAAGGACATCTGTTGAACATTTTGTTATGCTACAACCTTTGTTCATTTATAAGAATGTCAAAGTCAAAGTCAAAATCAAAATTCATTTATTTCATATAGGCTTAGTTTATAAGCTCTTTCGAAACGTCAGGTAATAATTTTAAACTTAAGATAATGGTGAAAATAATCATTCAAAACCTTAAAATTAAAGTTACGAGGGTTCCAAACGCGCCTTGGTCCGAGAAGATTCCATAACAAACTCAGCCAAGGTTTATTTTTTTTTTGTATTTATCACCATTTTACAAACTTATTTAAAACTAAGCACACAGTCGAATAATACAGTTTAACACCAATCTTTTTTATCATTTAAATACTCATTAACACTATAATAAGACTTTAATAAAATACAATATAATACAATACAATAAAGTACATTGTAGCTAAAGATTAGTTATTTATTAAGCACAGCGCTTATGATTTAGATTGTTTATTGTAATATTATGTTATTAACAGACGATAATAATTCAGATAACTAAAACTGAATTCCCTACATTCAAAATGAAATCACTAGTATGCAGGTCTCAGATTCTGTCTATGAATAAATTAGTAAGATATTTAGCGTTCGATAGTACACTACAAAGTAACAGTCCCATGACGAAACGAGTAATCTATACCAAAATTTTAAAGAGTTAAAGTTTGTGGTATTTTAGGGGGTAAACTATAGATCCACTGAACCGATTTTGAAAATTCTTCTACCGATGGATAGCCACGTTATTAACAAATGTTATAGACTATGTTTAATCTTAGTATGGAAGGCTTGAAGGAAGAGATAGTTGGGGTGTGTGAAAGAGGACATTAGTGTTTAATAAAAGGAGTAGATGATAAGTTGACGATTAATAGAAGCGAAGGGAAGAGATTGACATGTTTTAACGACCCCACTTAAATGGGGAAAGTGACGTGATAACTCAGTGGATATGACCTCTGCCTTCGATTCGGAGGCCGTAGATTTGAATCCGGTTCGAGGCATGCAACTATTCAGTTAAGTGCATTTAAAAAAAATACTAAGGTTGGAGGTAAAACGTCGTGAGGAAACCTGCATACTGAGAATTCTGTGTGTGTGAAGTCTGCCAATCCCCATTTGGACAGCGTGAAGGCCTAACGCTCTCATTCTGAGAGGATACTCGTGTAGCAGTTGGGTTGTTAATGATACAAAAATGATGATGACTTAAATGGGACAAGGTAAAGGAGTTGATGATGACTTTAGAGTCTCGAAAGCTAACATTCGAGTAGTATCAATAGGAGGCATATCCGCTGCACATTACTGCTACTGACTTCCGCTACGTTCAAAATCAAAGCACTGGTATGCAAGTTTCCGGGTCCCGTCTATGAATAAATTAGCAATTCATTTAGCATCCGATAGCACATTCACTTGGCTGTTAGCATTGTCGATTGTTGAACGAGTCATCACTTGTATGTCTAGGCGATACTTTCATATGTCTACCACAAATGGAAGAATGATCTGTTGAATATTCCATGCGAGATTTAATTTATACATTCATTTATTCAGGCGTATGTATGAATACGTTGATAAGGCGTCTGACACTGTGGTTGCTTTTACGCGAAGCCTACCTAATGCTGGTGCCCGGTTACAGAATATAGTCATACAATCACATACACGTATTAAAATCCCTTATAAAATAAATCCCATATAATATAAAATCCCTTTGTCGCGTTTGTCTGTCTGTACGTAAAATAATAAAAAAACGAAGTCCTGTATAGTTTTTTACGTTAATGTTTCACGAAAGGCAGCTTTCAGTATAATTATTACTTGTCAAGTTGTTTAGAAATTGGCCTCACACAGGGTTTAAACTACTAAATATACAAAATTCCTAACACAAAATACAAAATTCCTTCTTTAAAACAGTATTTAGGTCCGTAACAGTTAGTCATCAGGGTAAGCAGTGTATATTTGTATATATAAAGTGTACGCCACTGCATACACACATTAACGTTTGTTAGAGAATAGTAAAATACAAGGAGATGACTAATTTTGTTGGATACAATCAGGATACTTTACTGTACCTGGGCCTGAGCGGCGTCACTGGGAGGTTTGGGAGAGCGCAGAAGCAGAGTAGATGTTGCAATCATAATTGATAGTAAGCGTTAATACAGCCCATCTTGAGAAGAGCTTCCCTAGAAGATGCCTTAATTTGAAGATACAGATGTAGTAGGCAAAACAGAATCTGGAAGGGCATTCCATAACTTCGCAGTGCGGATCAGTAACGAAGAGCCGACGAAGTGACATCATCTAAATGGATGCAGACACTGCGATGCCTGGCAGTTGTATAATAAGAAGATGAAGAACGAAGAGGTGAAAACGTGTTGAATCTTGAATCCAGTGGTGTTAAATCTGAATAGGTCGCGAACTAACAAATTTTCATTATGTACAATGCACATAGTAATTGAATATGAAACACGGCTAAAACTCACGTGATATTCGGTCGGAGTATGCCCGACTAGTTTCGTGAGTTTTAGCCGTGTTTCATAATAAATTATTATTAATAACACTCACGATAGTTTAAGTTCTAAAGTGCACATAGGATCTATACTAATATTATAAAGCTGAAGAGTGTGTTTGTTTGTTTGATTGAACCCGCTAATCTCAAGAATTACTGGTGCAATTTGAAAAATTCTTTCAGTGTTAGATAGCTCATTTATCGAGGAGCTAGAAGCTATATGTTATCCCCGTATTACCACGGGAACGGGAACCACGCGAGTGAAACAGCGCGGCGTCAGCTAGTCAGATATATTGCAGTAGTAGTGAGATGCGTCAAATTTCATAGGACATTCCACAATGCAAAGTCAACCAACCTTCAAAGAACCAGTACACCGTTTACGAAGGTTATTCGCAGACCCATGAATATGCGTGTCAACGGTTATAACGCAGAACAAAGGTAATGTGTTGCGTTGCTGAGAACTGAATGTGTTCGTACACGTAGCGGGCCTGCACTCAAAGCGCTTTGATTCCGAACCTGGCTGATGCTGGAACGTGACGGTATCGTTCCGTGACTACTGGGTGCGCTAGGGTGACATATTTACTGGTATTTATATGGACAGGTATATTTGTGACATTGGAAAGTTATTAATTAACGCTTGATTTAAATTACTTGATGTTAAAATACGATGCAATCTGAGGTGGTATTGCAGTAATTTGGAACGAGTATTAGTTTATTAATTTATTTTTGTTTTATTTTATTATTATTGAGGGTTCGAATCCGGACCGGGGCATGCACCTCCAACTTTTCAGTCGTGTGCATTTTAAGAAACTGAATATCACGTGTCTCAAACGGTGAAGGAAGTCTGTCAATCCGCATTGGGCCAGCGTGGTGGACTCCAGCTCAGCAGTGAGCCGAATATAGGTTGAAAATGATGATAGATTATTAAACATCTTTATAGAACCGTGATAGCCAGTACAGATAAAATCTGTGCCTTCGATTCGGAGGGCGTAGGTTTATTTCCAGTGCGGGGCATGCACATCCAACATTTCAGTTATGTACCTCAAACGGTGAAGGAAACCTTGAGGTAACCTGCAAACCTAAGAGTTTTCTTAATTCTCTACGTGTGTGAAAGGCCAGCATTGTGGACTATAGCCCAATCCCCTCTTATTCTGCGAAAAAAATTGTGCTGAACAGTGAGTCAAGTATGCGTTGTTGTTAATGATAATACCTCTACTAGACGTATCGAAAATAGTTATGAACTAAGTACTCTGCAACCAGCCACTGCCGAAGCTACCAAAAAAAGTAATTAATACATGTATTCACGACAACGTTTCTGTTTTATGTTTTGTACTGGTGAATATTACGCACTTTTGACATGCCAAGTAAATTTTGCGGATTAAGTTATTATCTACGCTGTCGGCGCTGACAGCTCAGCGCGTAGCGCACCGAACATCGCACGCGCTGATAGCTACGCGTTATTCTGAAACGCTTCCTAGGAATTCATACATTTCGTCTGTCAGCACCAACAGTCAGCGTATTATTAGCGTGACACTAAAACAGCCTAAACCAGACTTAAAGTCCTTTAAGTCCTTTAAATCTGACTTGGGCCTGTAGCCAAGTGACACGTCGATTCTTTTTCTACAAACGCTAACGCTAATGTATGAGAATGACAGATCCAATCGACAACTTGTTCACGTGACTTGTCGATAGCAAACGTCATTCCTATATTTTTTTGAATTTTCGAAGCGTTTGCGATCGTAGAAAGAGAATCGATGTGCCACTTGCCTTCAGATCCTGGTTTATTAAGGACTTTTAGTACACTTCTACAGAATTTTCGTACAAATAATATCCGTTACCAATGCAAAACAAATTACAGTAAGTAAGAAGAACAATTTGAATTTAATAAAAGTCGCCCAAATAAAGTTGTAAGGAAAAAAATATTTTAATGTAAGTAAGTAAATAAAACTTTGGAAAAGTTCCTCATTCCACTCAACAGATGTTCACCCTACTTTGCGCAGTTTTCGACTTGCGAATTAGATACTCATATTTTCTGCCGGCAACACTTTTCATGTTCAAGTTGTTTGCAAACTTTGGAAATTAACGCATTTTGCGACATTTTTATCACGTTTGCGACTTTTTAAGTACTTTTTGATAAGGTTCTGGTGTTGAAATGCTTCGAAGGTTATTTAGAGATTTAGCAAGTTAATTTCTTATCTCATGTTCATGTTTTTTTATTAAATTTTAGTTTCGTGTAATATTCAAATATTTAAAATTAACAAATTTTCATCGTATTTTAATAATTTAGCGGTGTTAAGAGTTAATCAATTCAAAACCATTGATCAATTTGGCAATTGGTCCAACTAATCGCTGAGAAAGCATTGCGAATTAGGCTGTCATGGCGGAAACTCGTCAGTGGTAATTTAGTTGACTGAGAGTTAATAAATTATATAACTAACATAATATTATGATAGACATTATTTCCTATTAATCGTTGTTACACTCAGACCAATTACCATAAGACCTGCCTCGATAGACGTTACCCCCCCTGTCCAAAGTATATGATCAAGATCTAACGTGTTTACGTACCTACTTGCGCTTTCAAATTCAACCATAAGTAAATAAATACCTTCAGTTGTATAGGCTAGCGTCGCGTAAGTCTGTATACAATAATTGCAAATCTTTTGATGCAAAACGTTAAGAAGATATTTATCCCAAAAGTCACCTTTTTTATTTATACCTTTACAAGATAGCCCTTGACTGCAATCTCATCTGATGGTAAGTGATGATGCAATCTGAGATGGAAACGGACTAACTTGTTATGCGTAGAATGAAATTCCACACCCATTTCGGTTTCTACACGACATCAGTTCGGAACGCTAAATCGCTTGGTGATACGTTTTTGCTGGTAGGCTGGTAACTAACTACGGCCGTAGCCTCCCATCAATCAGATCTGGACCAATTAAGAAAACTGGGGATCAAACCCAGGACCTTTAACGTATACTGGTTCTTCGATATATCTTCCTCTTTTACTACTTCAATTTTGCAACTTATTGTCAATAACTTCAGATTATTTATGGATTACTAAAGCGATCACGTAATAATATCCCGAGGATAGCTTTCTCTATCGCCTGCTGAGTGACTTCGACTTTTCATATGAGGGCCATACTATCATATTGTCTCACAATATTATTATTAATGTCCAAGTATTCTTTTTTAGTTTTTCTAAGTATTTTGTATGCATTATAATATTTCTTTTTCTTCTTCCATTGTTATGTTGGTTTTTTATTATTTAGGTATGTATAAACTGGTCGGAGTTAGCGAGATCTATGCCATGACGTCATGAATTCCATATCAGAAACAGGAATAAGTTGGATTTTATAAAAATCCGTCTGTCGGTGAGAAATACACCTAACTTTTTCTCTATTTTTATCCTGTCGCAGCTACGTTCTAACCAATATTTTTGCCAAAAATGCCAATGTAGTACTCGTAGTTTTATCCGATATCAAAGTTTTTTTTTTTTTAATATGTGAAAGAGTTTTTCTACACGGTTTTATCAAGATACATAACATTTATGCGGTAGTAATTTTTTTCAAAAAAAATATTGATCCAGTGGATCAGTACTTTTGACTTTTTCTTTTTTTTTTGTAAAGTTACAGTGATAAGTAATTTGTGGATCCAAATGAATCATTATGTGCATAATATTACGAAATTAAATATCACGTAACAATGTTAGAAAACCTGCGTACCTGAGAATTTTCTTAATTCTCTACTTGTGTGAAGTCTGCCAATTCGCATTTGGCTTGCGTAGTAAACCAAGGCCTAATCCTTCTCATTCCGAGAGTAGGCTTGTGCTCAACAGTGAGTCGAATATGGACTGTTTTTAGCCCCGTATTTCCACGGTAATAGCAACGCGGGTGAAACCGAGAGGTTGTGCTAGTATTGAATACATATTATCCATTTGAGATTTCCTGAAATTTATATAGCTATAAAGCTATATAAATTTCAAGCCGAAATCATTGTTTACCGTGAATAAATTGAAAATACTTGTGTTTAGTTTTGTACTCAATTTTCAAGTTTTAGCAATTTAAACTTTGGAACAACAAATACTTTGAGCGAACCTTTGATATTTTGTGTTTAAATAGGGATAATCTACTGTCCAAGATGATGAAAATTATTATGTTTATTATTTTGTAAATTATTATTATTAAAGGCATCCTTGATCAACTATAAAGTATCATAAAAAATTAGTCAGGCCAAATCAGATCAGATCAGGGTCAGTCCAGGCTTTCAAGCATTTTAAAACTTATATTTTTTTAGGTTTTGAGCGTCCATTTTTTTTTTGTGATTATAGAAACGGAGAACCGTGACTTCGTTCACGTGAAATTCTGTTGTTTACAAATTTGGCGAGACCCATGGCCATTCCGGGATAAATGACTACTAAGTCAATTCCAATCTATCTATTTATAAAATTTCATCCAAATCAGTTCAGTGGTTTAGCACTGGAAAGAACAGAAAGACAGACTTAGTTTCCAATTTATAATATTAGTATGGATTTAATTAAAAATGGTAGAGTTATTGGTACAAAAATTTATCTTGACAAATAGGTGTACTTGTATTAATATGCATATATAGGTACTTTTTCTTCTTCTTCTAGTACCATCTATTAAAAAAACATAAAATCAATTGACAGAATATCATCTACATACTGTATGATATCCATCAGTAAGCATGATGACATTTGTTACATAGAATCTCAATTTCGTATTTGTTAACTTGCATACGTCAAAGATAGTGAATTTGATTGCAATCCTTCGTTTACCCTTTATCTTTCCCGAGATAATAAGCTGGGGTAAATTTAGAAGTACATATTTTTAAATTGATTTAGGAGACAAGACCAGAATGTGTAAAAGACTTCGGCCATGGTCAGTTTCCAATCTATAGGCAAACACATACGGTCGTGATAATATTTTGTATTGTGTTTGATTACTTATAACAAGTCCCTTTAGCCTATAGAGTAATTTATTACAAGTGTACGGAATAATATTTTCAATTATTTTATTTTCTTGAAGTCGGGCGGTCTTATGCAAGCAACATTGTATATAGCGTTTTTGCACGAAAATATCTCTGGATTAAATTAAAATAATTTGCATTTAAAGGTGATTGTTTTTTATAATTTAAGTTTAAATTTCGATCATTCAGGCTTTATAAATGAGATTTAAAGACGAATAATATACAGCCTTTGAATCATGCGACTTAAAGACTGGAACGGTTCGCATTAAGAAAATTCACCAACGCCGCAGCACAGCGGGTAGCGAGTAGAAGTCATGCTTCGATGCGCTTCATTATACTCGAATTAGGGAAACGGTTTCGTTGTAAAATCTAATTCGTTGGAGCGTGAAACCGGAATGCATATTAAGCTTTGTTTTATTTGATCTCAATAATTATTCTGCTGCTATCCTAAAGCTTGTAATGTTATGCATTACAGTGTAACTTTTGTACGTGAAATGCATAATCTTGTTTATCTAGATTTTTTTTAAGACTATCGGGTTTACTTGCGCGGTTTCCTTTTCCGTTTGAAAACTGTGATGAAGTAAAGACTTTGTTACTTTATAAAATAAAGCATATGGTACTTGATGAAAATATAGCTTTCAAAATACGGTCTCAAACGGTGAAGGAAAAACATCGTTTAAAAACCTGCATACGAGAGAATTTTCTTAATTCTTATCTTCTTCTTAATTCTTCTTCTTAATTATTTTCTCTGCGTGTGCGATGTCTGCTAATCCGCATTGGGCCAGCGTGGTGGACTAGTGACCTAACCCCTTTCATAGCGAGTGGTGACGAGCAGTGAGCAGAATATGGGTTGATAATGACTAGTAGTAGAGCTTTTTTTTTTATTGTTTTACAGTTTCAAGGGACTGAAGACCTACTTACTATATGGTTACAATTTCAGCTCGATACGTCCACGCTTCCCCGAGATAAGGGATCTTGATAGACAGACGGATAACAGAACCTTTATGGGCTCCGCTTTTCTTTTTAAGAAACAGAACCTTAATCTTTTTATTATCTGTATTGAAACTTTAGTGAACAATTTTGAAATATCGCACACGAATAGTTTCATATTCCATTCCTTGCATATCAAGAACATCTAGTACACACATAAAAACTATTCACAGGTTTGACATCAGCGCTCGACGGGCAACTGGCTCAAACAACGGTTAGAGAGCGTTGAATGGCAAAAGTTCTGACTGAAGCTCAGCGTTGCAGTTGCCACCTCAGTTTTGTGTCACGCCGTATCCGTAAGACAATGGCTGCCTAAACACTTGCATTTAAACACCTTTTTACTGTACTTATAAATAGTTTTCGTATGTGTACAAGGTATAGGTACCTAATTAAGTATATCTGAAGTGATAGCCCAGTGGATTTGACCCCTGCTTCCGATTCCGGAGGGTGTGTCTTCGAATCCGGCCCGAGGCATGCTCGTCCAACTTTTCAGTTGTGTGCATTTTAAGAAATTAGATATCTCGTGTCTCAAACTTTGAAGGAAACATCGTGAGGAAACCTGCATACCAGGGAATTTTCTTAATTCTCTGCGTGTGTGAAGTCTGCCAATCCGCATTGGGTCAGCGTGGTGGACTATTGGCCTAACCCCTCTTATTCTCAGAGGAGACTCGAGCTCAGCAGTGAGCCGAATATGGGTTGATAACGATAAAGTATATCTACAAAAGCGAAAGTGAATTTTGTTAAGTTTTACGTCATACTCATATATATATCAAGCAGTCCATTGTAAAATTTTAATCTGTGGGTTTTTTTTATTTTTCATAAATTACAAGTATATCATTTAATTGCGATCCTATCTTAGGACTAAGGTAATACCTAATACGCAGTCTACGAGTATGATTATGGTAGACTAACTTTACAGATTTAAGTACAAGAGTTTGTATATATAGTATAATATACTACTATTAGTAGTATACAGCGATTACAGTTACTAGTTCAGTATTTGTATAGGTACTCCAACAAGCTGTACAATCTATTTAAAATATTAATAAATTCTAAACTTTAGAAACATCGTACTGGAACGCATAGATTTGTTTTTGTCAATAAAATAGTATATTGCATAGAAGCAGGCGTTACTTTGCGGAAGTTCATCATGATTATATAATGATTTATTTATTTTGCTATCATCCGCGAAAAGTCGACGAACCCATGCGACAACGTCACCCAGGTCCGACAAAATACTACTATAATACTACGTACGTTTCACCCCGAAACCGGAGCATAATCAGGAGATGTTGACTCTACAACGTGCAATAGAGTCAATGTTGTCGCATGGGTTCGTCGACTTTTCGCGGATGATAGCAAAATAAATAAATCACTATAAAATAGTAATTAAACATGGCCAAAGCTTATTACTGGACCAAACCCAATTAACCCACGCTTAGATTTATATCCAGAATCTCTTATATACTATAAAATAAAGCATTAACACCTGCCTCAGAAGTCACAAACACACCTGTCCCAAAAATAAACATCCGAAACCTCAATCAAATAACGTTAGAAGTTCTTCAAAAGGCATTTTCTTGTATTATTTCCTTTTAAAGCAGTTTTCCCGGGGTCGTTTTGAATGAGGACATGTGTCAAAGGTCGCGGATTCGGGGCCGGGGCCGGAAATTTAACCCTGGCGTGTCGCTTAATACATTATGAGCTTTGGGAAAAATATATCGCCACTCAAGGTGTTCGATTATTGGCATAACATTCCCTTTTCGGGTTTGCCAGCTTCGTTGGATTGAGAATATAAATCTTATAGAGAATTTCGAGTTTCTTTTATTAAAATTTTGAATTGAAACTAAAATAATTGTAACTTTTACGTACAGTAGACAGAGCTCTGGATATTTGGTATTGGAATTTTACTTTTTACTTTGTTTGTTTGTTTGTTGCTCATCTACTTATAATAAGCGATTTGTTTTGCTCTAAAAATATATTTTTAACTGCTGCTAACATAATGATGTTTCAAAATGGAAATCGCTTATCAAGTACATAGCAACAAACAAACAAACAAACATACTTACATTAATATAAATATATAATAGATTTTTAATATTATATTATTAAATCTATACATAGATAAAATGCTAAGGAGTTTTTTTTGTTTGTATGTTTACTTAAACGCGCTAATCTCAGGAACTGCTGATTTGATTTGAATAATTCTTTCAGTGTTAGATAGCCCTTTCATTGAGAAAGGCTATAGGTTATATATTATTACGCTAAGACCAATACGACAGTTACTGTGGGATTTGCGAAAAACTGAAGTCGCGGGCGTCCGCTAGTATAATAAAAAACTACACATTATAAAGTTATTTTAAAACTGTATTTATTATAAACCTTACTTATGTTTTCATTTATAATCTTAATTCATATACAACTCCTATTCGTTCCATGTAAATCTAATCTATTATATTTAAAATATTTGTCGAGATATTCTGTTAAACTGCTTTTAGACGTATTTGGAATGGAATCTTTTCAGATGAAGTTAATTATAGGACATGTTACATTTAATCTAGCTATATTGCATTTACGTAATCACTTTAAAGGTTTCTATTAAAAAAGGCTTTTTTTATCACTCCAAAACAGTTTCCCGGGTCATCCAGAATGGGAGACATGTGTCAAGGGTCGCGGTTTCCGGCCAGACCCCGGAAATTTGACCCTCGCGCGCTGATACATACATTGTGAACGTCCATGGAGAAAATATATTAACCAAACCCAGGATGGGTTACTGGAAAAGTGGAAAGTTACACGTACCTATTATGTTGTAACTTTTTATGTAGGATTGTAAAAGTTTATATAACTATGTTTTAAAAAACATACAACATATAAAAACATACATAAGTCAAAGTCAAAAGTATTTTTTTTTAATTGGGCTTATGTATATACACCAGCTTCTAAACATCTGTGTGCCTACACAGATGTTTAGAAGCTGGTGTAGAATAAAGTATGCAAAAAACTGCAATTCTGACAATGTTATATATAACATATGCGTCGAATTAATAACCAACATTTTCCATTCTGGTTAATAAAATAAACAGACGCTCGTAGGTTAGCAATCAAAGTCAAAGTCAAAATTTGTTTATTCGGTACTTTGCTTTTTTGTATGAATTGTTATGGTAGATGTTACTGGAAAATAAAACTACGATAATAAGTAAAGCTGCAAACTTGAAATTACGGTTACGAGGGATTCAAAGTCAAACGAAGCTTGGTTTTAAGAAAAGCTCACGATAAACTTAGTCAGGGTATTTTTTTGTTATCACCATTTCAAAGATCAATACCGAAACCGACAGCTTTGTTAGAAATGTATAAACAATGCCTCTGCCTACACATTACTCTGTACTATTTGACAGAACATCTAATGTAGTTCTATTCTGTGCAACTGTCCTTGACCTCTGTCATTTTGTCTGTGTACTCATAGCGACACACAGCGTTCTCTAAGTTCAATAAATTCTTTTTCTTTTGTACTCGTACTCCCAATATATTGAATATAAGTTTATATTTATAAAGTACCTAGTGAGTTTCATTATTACCATAACCCATCAAGCTTAACCCGCTCTCCGAGGCTCGGAAGTCAAAAACCACATACTTCCGAACTCCGGGCTGAGAATTTAATAATTTTTTGAAAGAAAAAAAAAAACAAAATGTCTTAGCATGGAAGGACTGGACCAATAAGGCAAATATGATGCCACATAAAACTTCTTTTGTTGAGGCAGGCACTGTACCTATCTTCCGATTGAACCCCCTAAAATGTAAGCAATTGCAGTCATTGGTTAATTGACGTTAAATAAAAAACAAAAACAGACAACCGGTTACCAATAAATAAAATTTGTAAGCCAACATCGGAACTATTATACGTTAATTTGAAAGCAGTAGCGTTCGCAAAAAAGAAACGATTGATTATTTAAAAACGCATTCATTGCACGTTCCATGGAGCGACAGTTACCAAAATTTATTGCGCTGTATGTTTTCCGAAATTGTGAGTCAACCGAGGATGATACCGGATATTATAATAATGTCCTCCCGATTGAATTTCGGTCACGGATACCTTTCTCATATTGTGACTATAAGCTCTCTACGCTGGGGATATTACAGTGCACAAGTGTGTGCGTAAACACTGATGCACTCTTTATTGTGTCACTCATCATCATGGACGTCCACTGCAGGATATATATATAGTCAGCATAGGTCTTTTGTAAGGGCTTCCAAACATCACGATACTGAGCCATCAGCGTCCAGCGAATCCCTGCCACTCGCTTGATGTCGTCAGTCCACCTGATGGGGGTCGACCCACACCGCGCTTACTAGTGCGGGGTCACCATTCCAGCACTTTGGGACCCCAACGTCCATCGGCTCTTCGAACTATGTCCCCGCCCATTACCACTTCAGCTTCGTAACTCGTTGAGCTATGTCGGTGACTTTGGTTCTTCTGAGGATCTCTTCATTTTTGATTCAATCTCGCAGAGATACTCCTAACATTGCTCGTTCAATCGCCCGCTGTGGACGGTCACTATCATCATCAAACTGCGCAAGAGCATAAAAAAGTCCTTTTATTTGAATTGAATTCAAATCAAGAATTTACGATTGAATTTCTATTGCTGTACTACTCGTAGTTACGCTTTGTTAGTTTCGTGATTAACCTAAGGATCCTAAGCATCTAGATTAGAGTCCTAGATCAAGCTTTTAAATGTTGGTATTTACTTCGGAGATGTTTTCGTAAGCATCCATAAATTGGGAAGTTAGTGGTATTATCGTTAACATTTTGGTAATCAAAACATTAGGTATAGCATACTAAGCCCACCAAACAAAGTTGACTGGGTGGTGAATCTAAGAGAGTCTGGGTGGAGAAAATCTGCCAATTTACTAAAATATGGAAGGATGTGTAAATGGATGGTTGGATGGGAGTGTGGATGGATGGTTGGATGGATGGATGGATCATGAACCTTGAGCCACGATCGTGGTATTTAAAAGTCCTTACAAGCAGTCTAGCTGTGGACTGCTGCAGCTGGAATATTTTGCTTCATGATGATGATGATGATGATGATGATGATGATGATGATGATGATGATGATGAATCCATTCTAATATAGTAAATGCGAAAGTAAATCTGTCTGTCTTGTATCACTGCTAAACTACTGAAACGATTTGGATGAAATTTTGTAAATAGATAATTTGGAACTTTAGACTACTATATTTTGTAGCCTTAATTTTCTTCAAAGAACGTAACACTTAAAGTAGTACTAGCTCTACTTTTATTTTGAAGAAAATTGAGGTTTAATTTTTTTTTTTCATTTTACAAGTTAACTTTTGACTCCAATCTCACCTGATGGTAAGTGATGATGCAGTCTAAGATGGAAGCGGGTTAACTTGTTAGGAGGAGGATGAAAATCCACGCCCCTTTTGGTTTCTACACGACGTCGTACCGGAACTCTAAATCGCTTTGCGGTCAAAGACGTTGATGGTAGGGTAGTAACTAGCCGAAGCCTCCCACCAGCCAAAATCTAAATCCATGATATAAATATGGCCTTACAAGACTACACGGGAACTACCAAATAAAAGCGTAAAGCTTAAAGGCTTAGGATTAAAAAAAAACGATTGTTTCTTTTTTGCGGTCGCAACTGCTTCTGAATTAACGTATTAAAGGTTGGCGCGCACTCGTTATTTATCGGGAACGAGTCTGTTGCGGTTACAACGGGTTTTGTACAGGCATAATGTAGTAGTTTGCCGAGCGGTTGGTATTCCGGGCTATATTTTTGCCCAATCTTTCTTTAAACTCCGAGCTTTAATCATTATTTATGTTATACAACTAACTTTGGCCCGTGCTTTCGTTTGTGCGTTCATTCTTTTCAGTTTATTCAATTAAACTAAACAATTTCATTTAAAGTCTACACTAATACTTTAATAATTGGTCTACCTGCACAAGTCCCCAAGCAAAAAACGCCAAAAGTGCGCAAACAGTTCTCAGATTTTATAAACACAAAACATAAGTATCTATCTATACACTGTTTTAAGGCAATTATTTTCTAGAGAAATTTAATACATCTTCAACTATAGAAATATTCAATGAAACGATTAAGTGGTTAAAGAGCGTATATACTTTACGTATGTAAGAGATTTTTCGTATGTAGCGTATATATTCAAAAACTACTTGACGTATTTGAAAAATTCTTTCATCAATAGAAAGGTACATTATCAGGGAGTCACATGAGCTTATACCCGTCTTATCTCCCGTCTCGTCTCGACAAACTACAAGAGGTTTTGATAGTTGTTCATAAATTATTGTTTTTTAGATTATTGTAATAATGGTTTATAACACGTGGTGATGACAATTTACGTACATGGTGAGGATAACTTGTGTGTTGGTAAGGTACAATATATTTTTTAGATTGATAATGAAGTTGAAAATTTTGTGAAAATTAAGACAAATATTTTTTACATTATTTTTGACCTAAGTTTAGGTAATAAAAAAAATATGGTTTCTTGAAAACTGAAATTTTGCCAGCTCATATTTTTACTAGTAGCATAGGTAAGGTAAATATAGTAGCTTTGAGAGCCAGTAGATTACAAAGGTCCAACCCTCAAATCGCGTCGTAGTAAACTGTCATAGTTATTTTAGTACAGCATTTAAAAACTTGAACTCGAGTTATATTAGTCCCTTTTAATATAATTCGTAAACCACATAACGAGCACATACGTATAGTATAAATTGAACGTCTCTAAATACGGAGCTTATTTTGTATTCGAAAATTAAATTGGACAAATTATTTGCGTACCAATTTGTAAGCGAGTTTGAATTTCCCTTTTTTCAACCCTATTTTGTTTTACCATACCCATGTAATGCGAATTTGCAGAAAGGTTTTTATTTTTAAACTGATTTATATTTTGAAAAGGTGTTTATTAGTTTAGCTAAACTTAATTATGGTTGTCTATCATAAGAAAAAAAATGCCTGAAGACAAAAGTCTTCGAATTGCCAGTGATGACCTATGGTTCTGAGACTTGGTCGCTAACTATGGGCCTCTTAGGAAGGCTCAAAGTAACATAGCGGGTGATGGAAAGAGCTATGTTAGGAGTATTTGATCGTGATACTATGTGATCGAATCAGAAATGAGGAGATCCGCAGAAGAACCAAAGTCACCGACATAGCTTAAAGAGTTGCGTAGCTAAAGTGACAATGGGTGGGGACATAGTTAGCCGATGGACGTTGGGGTCCCAAAGTGCTAGAATGGCGAACGCGCACTAGAAAGCGCAGTGTTGGTCGACCCCCCACCAGGTGGACTGATGACATCGAGCGAGTCGCAAAGATTCGCTGGATGCAGATGGCTCAGTGTCGTGATGTTTGGAAGTCCCTAAACAAGGCCTATGTCCTGCAGTGGACTCCATTGGCTGATATGATGATGATGATGATGATGATGATCATAAGAAAACGAAATATTGTATAACTTAATCTGTAATCTGTAACATCTTTTTTTTAAGAATATTTTCCATATCTTTTAAATATGACTAATATTCTCAGTGGCGTGCATAAGGCTGTCGATCAGGGTATGCACTAGTAATAAAATTAAGCAAACTGGACAAATCTGTATTTACGCACTAAGAAGACAACTCTTAGGGTATGCAGTACTTTAATGCATGTATGAAGTGCACGCCACTGAATATTCCCATTCCCCTCCGACTAGTCGGGAAAGACTGTATCAGGAGTGGGTACAAAAACAGACCAACGGAGCTGGGATCGAACCACCATTCCTCGGTGATGAGTCCGACCGCTCTTACCATTGAGCTATGGAGGCTCTATTTTATCTATCTATGTGGTTCTACTTTAGTATCGTCTATTTTATTTCAATTCAAAATCTTTTATTTCAATGATTTTTTCGTAAAATTATACCGAAATATATACCTATAAGAAATTAAATATCACGTGTCTCAAACGGTGAAGGAAAAACATCGTGAGGAAAGCTGCATACCAGAGAAACTTCTTAATTCTCTGCGTGTGTGAAGTTTGCCAATCCGCATTGGGCCATCGTGGACTATTGGCCTAACCCCTCTCATTCTGAGAGGAGACTCGAGCTCAGCAGTGAGCCGAATATGGGTTGATAATGATGACGATACCTTATAATTTTATATGTGGACGCACAATTTCGAGGTGATGTAGAAACTTTCGCTGTAAAAAATCTATAATACCTACGTAAATTTCAATATAAAAGCGTTTTCGTATATATTTTTCACAGATCACTGCAGACCGAGAGATTGAACGACCCGAAACGGATGCAATATCAAAGAGCACACAGTCGTACACTCACGTACTTTATTTACTATTCGCGAATATAAAGCGATTCGGGTAATTACTATTGATTTATATCCCTCGCGCGGCTCACGTCTAAAGACCACGTACTCGTTTACTGGTAGAACGGACTTGCAACTTTTTGTTTCGACAACTTTTTGTCGTGCATATTGTTGTGTCTTACTTACTCACATTGTAATGAATAACTTATACCTTTAAAAAACTAGCGGACGCCCGCGACTTCGTCCGCGTGGAAATCAATGTAAACTATTTTATCACTATAGGGGTTGAATTTTAGAGATTATAAGAATCACATTATATTTTTTAATGATTTATGAACAAATTTTTATAACTGTAACTCTAAACATAAAAAGTACCTTGTTACAATCTAAGGTCCTATTTACCATTATACCAAAATCATCTTGGTCAGCCGTTTAGCCGTGAAAAGGTAACTGTAATAAATGGATGGACTATACTCATAACAGTAACATTCAGACAGACAGACTTACTTTCGCATTTATAATATTACTTAGTATCCAGAAGTATAGATACTCGTGTCACAATGTTTGTTCCCATACTCCCCTGAAACGGCTGGACCGATTCTTATGAAATGTTATAATTATGCATATTCAGTAGGTCTGAGAATCGGCCAACATATATTTAGGGGTGAGGTAGCTCGGTCTAGGGTAGGAGTAGAGTAGGGTAGGAATAGGGAAGAAGTGCACATAAGTCAAAGCGAAGCTTGACCGAGTCCGCTAGTAAATCTATATACGAAAAAAAGAAACAAAATGACTAATAACTCCCAGGGCACTAAAGAAAACTCTGATTGATATCACAGAAATATAAATCTAAATATAAATATAGATCTAAATATAAATACCGATCTAATTCTAATTCAAACTATCGGATGTCTAGTGAAAAGAAAAATTACAAGAAATCAAGACAAAAAGTTTCGAAACAAATTGTCTACAGCGTGCGTTCGTAGCAAAGATCACGTACAGGTTTGCTCGTGAGCGATATTTTACTATTTCAAACGTCATTTGCACGTTCAGAAAACATATCATTTTTATGTCTATATATATTTTTTTCCCTTTGTGATTGTACTGCGCGAGTATTTCAGCTTTCAAAAGGATATTGAATTAAATTTGTGTGTACTTAGCTCGAGTTTTATTTACATTACCTCGTCTTCTGGAATATAAAGTGTAAGACAAGATTGGAATAGATTTTCTTATGCGGCGGTGTTTGTTAAAACAACCAACTACTTGGGGAAACAGTAATGGTTTGTACGTTAAACAGAAACTTCTGGAAGCTAAAAGTTATTTAAATGACCCGCTAGGGGTTGTTTCTCATTGGACGTATAGTTTACTTGAAGATAAATAGCCAAAGTATATCGAAGTCTCAATTGCATTTGAATTATTACTCGATATTACGTTGTAAAATTGTTCATTAAATTATTAATTTATTTTATTGATAATAATCATAATATTTAATATATCTACATTATAATAGAGTGAGAGTATATAATTATTTGGCCTATAATGGATAAAAATAATTTCCTTAATCACCAGCACTTATCGTGGCAACCCTTCTCCGGACCACCAAAAAACGATTTTTACGACGATTTTCGAAGAGAAACTGAGTGTTACGCGACTAAGCAGATATACTAGGTACATAATTGTTTTCTTATGTTAACACGATAAAAAAATAATCATACTTGGTTGTTAGTGGATCTGGAACTTTGTTACCTTTGCAATACAATAAACATCATTAATAATAATATTATGATACACTGTAAAATAAGCTAAAGTCAAAAACAGAAAGCGGTACGCGGTGGATTTATAAGACGGAGGTCCTGGGTTCGATCCCCGGCTGGGCCGATTGAGATTTTCTTAATTATTGGTCTAGGTCTGGCCGGTCCGGCCGGGAGGCTTCGGCCGTGGCTAGTTACCACCCTACCAGCAAGGATGTACCGCCAAGCGATTTAGTGTTCCGGTACGATGCCGAGTAGAAACCGAAAGGGGTGTGGATTGTCTTCCTACTCCTAACAAGTTAGCCCGCTACCATCTAGATTACATCATCACTTACCATCAGGCGAGATTGTAGTCAAGGGCTAACTTGTAGAAAATAAAAAAAAAGTTTTTAAAACACAATTTAGTATATTAATTATTAACTATAAAATAATATAAATACAAAACAAAACACTGTTAAATAATAACAAAGATCGTATAGTTGTAAGCATTTAACCAACATGTCTATTCTCTTCGTTGTATGGAGTTTTCAATTTATTCTCAACAACGTAAATAAAGGTGGAAAACATTCCTCGCAGAGAGGTAGTACTCGTAAATACAATAAAAGAATGGTAAGAAAGGCTCTAAATCCCGTATTCCGCCAGGACACCTAAACGCCCCTACAAATAAAATGTCAAATGCAAAATCGCAAGTCACTTGAACTCTATGTAAGAGCCAACTTCCTAGGGACGTTACGATATCGCGAACTAGCTACAATATTGCTCCGCTACATAGGAAACATTGTTAGATCATGTATTTCTGTGTTATTTACCCTTCTGTTTACATTTTGTTGAATTTTGGTTAAAAAGAATTGTTAGGGATGTAAGATTTTGTTCTTTTATAGTAATATTTTATGAAGCTAATTCTTTTTTTACTAATCATCTATACTTACTCCTATAATAAATCTGTAGAGATGTCAATTCTGTACATTAAGTATATTTCCAAAATAACTATCAGGGGTAGATTAGTAATCGATACTGATGCCAAAAATGTAATCAGTAAAATTTTTGTTTTTCTGTCTGTCTGTCTATATGTTCGTTATAGAAACAAAAACTATTCGACAAATTTTAACGAAACTTGGTACAATATTGTTCTTCATCCTAGAAGGCGTACAAGGGCGGACGAAGTCGCGGGCGTCCGCTACAAATGCGAAAGGCCATCACGAAATCTCAAAACCGCTTGACGTACAAAGATGAAATTTGGCAGGGAGGTAGTTCATAGATAGGTTTTGCGAATGGCCTGGATTAAGGAGGTCTAAAGGCGGACGAAGTCGCGCGCGTTCGCTAGTATTTTATAGAGCTAAAGTGTGTGAGGTTGTAGGGGGTTATCTCAGGATCTACTGAGCTGATTAAAAAAATATTTTACTACTAGAAAGCCACCTTATTTGTCACTGTCATAAGCTATATTTTATATTCATTCCAATCGCGTGTAATTGCAGATTTTTTTTTATATTAAAAAACTGAATTTTTGGAAACCATTGTTTTTTCATTATAGTCGAGTCGATTATCTAATATTTGTGTATATAAATTTTATCGAATACTCGTGTATATTTGAAATTCTCACATCCACTGGGTGTGACCTAATCAAATAATTCCTGGAATTTCCAATATTGAGTGGATAACATTTACACCGTGTGTTTTGAAATTGCAGTGCAGCTCTAATGGGTAAACACCATTGATTAAGTTGGACCAATCAACAAAGCGGTTCGGAAAACAACGCAATCATACTAAATTATTCCGGCAATAGATAAACTGGATTGGTCGCGACCAACAAATATAAATTCCCGTGCAATTGTAAATTACGACGTATTATTTTTTAACCTCTAGAAAGCTCTAAGCTCTAAAAGCGAAAAATAACATCGTACCTGTGTCATTTTTGACGGCCTCCGTGGCGCAGTGATATGCGCGGTGGATTTACAAAACGGAGGTCCTGGGTTCGATCCCCGGCTGGGCCGATTGAGATTTTCTTAATGGCTGTGCTGGTGGGAGGCTTCGTCCGCGGTTAGTTACCACCCTACCGACAAAGACGTACCGCCAAGCGATTTAGCGTTCCGGTACGATGTCGTTTAGAAACCAAAAGGGGTGTGGATTTTCATCCTTCTCCTAACAAATTAGCCATCATCACTTACCATCATTGTCGTCAAGAGCTAAATTGTAAATAAAAAAAAATATTGATCAGTTATAAATTAAATTTTAAGAGCCTATTTGGCAAAGCACCGCCTTCAAACCGATCAGTATTTTTTTGTTAAAACGACAGAACCTCGTGATCCTCGTCCTGGGTCGGGTTGTAGAGATACTGAGTAATTTCTTTCTTCTAAGAAATTTTCAGTTAAATTCTCGAAGTTAGGTAGTTCGTTCGAGGTGGTGTTATAACTCCGTGACTCAGAGAGTTTTGAAATTTACCTCATCTCTCTATATCTTTAGTTTAGTGTTAGACAGAAAAAGATAAATAGATGAATAAGAGACTCACGCTATCGCATATTCGTCATCAACCCATATTCGGCTCACTGCTGAGCTCGAGTCTCCTCTCAGAATGAGAGGGGTTAGGCCAATAGTCCACCACGCTGGCCCAATGCGGATTGGTAGACTTCACACACGCAGAGAATTAAGATAATTCTCTGGTATGCAGGTTTCCTCACGATGTTTTCCTTCACCGATTGAGACACGTGATATAAAATTTCTTAAAATGCACACAACTGTATAGTTGGAGGTGCATGCCCCGGACCGGATTCGAATTCACACCCTCTGGAATCGGAGGCAGAGGTCATATCCACTGGGCTATCACAGCTCATAAAACAATAATTACAAAATAACGCAACGTATGTGGAGTTTTACTAAAATTTCAACATTAAATAGTTATTTTTCCGTTATGCATACACGCAAGCCCGATTAAGCCCAAAAAAGCACTTTGAGCTGTACCCATTGAAATGGTAAAGGCTCTAAAAACAGCTCGTGTCAACGTTGGCGTCATGTAAAAAATATTTAAAAAAGCAGTTGGAGCGCGTAAAAATACTACTTTTGTTCGATTGACAGCTGTAGTTCTACTCAAAAGGTTTTTTAGTTATAAAGTAAAAGTTTTACAGCAATACTTGAGTTTTTAACCGACTTCCAAAAAGGAGGAGGTTCTACGTTCGGCTGTATGTATGTTTTTTTTTTTTTTTGTATGTCCAGCGATAATTCCGCCATTTGTAGACCGATTTTGAAAATTCTTTTTTTGTTTTGAAGGGTTTGATTCCAGGGTGGTCCCATTTTTTTCATGTCAGGATCTAATGATGGCATCTTGGAGAAATTGACGTACGTTTGTTAGTGTTTCCATAAGGTATTTTAAACCACTACAACTTTATGAAGGTTTGGAGTTGGTCCAAATCCATCCTCAATCCTCCATCATCAATTAAAGCTGTTTCTGGAATAACCACAGAAATTTTGTAGTTTAAACGTATTTAATTAAAACATCACTGGCTTAGCACCGCCTTCAAACTGATCAGAAGGTAGCACATAGGTAGGATGTTATTTTTTGCTTTTTAGTTAAAGTTATTTTTTGAGTTGGAAGGTTGAATTTTTTTTATTAAAATTTTTATTTATTTAATTTTTAGTAGCACTACTAAGCCTCTGTCTCATCCCTGTTGGTACAGTGCTTAGCCTATGTGGCAAAAAATCTCGAAGTCCTGGGGTAGAGTCCTGGGTGTAGTCGTGTAATGCACGCCATTGACGATCAATTATTCTCACGTTTCTGCAGCACCCACGACTATAACTGATCGAGTATTGGTCACTGCGTGCTTAACGGCTTGACTTATGAAACGTCTATGCTGCCGTTTGCGCAGCAGAAACGTGAGAATAATTGACCGTTAATGACTAACTTTAAACTGATCTTTTCTTTCTTTTAGGAAATTTTTACTAAACTAAGTTAAGTTAGATTAGGATTTTGGCTAAACTAAGTTAAGTTAGTTTAAGTTAGATTGGGGAAGTTGTGGTGTTATATCTCCGAGCCTCAGAGAACACGTGGTTAGTCCGGAGCATTATCTTACCATAGTAGCATATTGATCGTAAAAGAGTTAAACTTTATCATCTTAGCCTGCCAACCCGCACTGAAGCAGCGTAGCGGGTCCAAGTTCCATATTTGTTTTCCTAAGAAGGGAATCCCTGTAGTTGGCTGTTATAATAGGCTGATATTTATGATGATGACTGCAGCATCAGGATTAACACGTTCGCTGCGGTACCAGAACGAGGTCAATTGACCTCGTATGTCAAGTGTGTTCAAGAGTTACGAGGTCGATTGACCTCGTACCATACTACATAAAGTTTTAGTATGAGTTCAAAGAACCTCGTACCGCACCAAAAAAAAAAGAAAAATCAGTGCCGCAGCGAAAGAGCTAAGGAGTAAGTATCACAATTATTTAAGTGCCCAAATTGCGACCTGAATTAGGAGAAATCGGTGTAGATAATCTTAACTGAAAAACTTCCGTTTCGGAAGTCGGCTAAAAATAAAAAGGCTTATTTGTTGGTAAGTCCTTATTTGGAGCAGCTATAGATCAATGGATTGACGTGATTTTTGCGTGGACACAGGGAAATATCCTTACAGTGACATAGGTTACTTTTATCCTAAAATAATGTTTTTTCCGGTTTTTGTGTCAAAAATATACATTTAGATATATGTACGAGTATAATATTATTATGTGGTAGTAATTTTATGACTAAAGTTTGTGTTTGATTTGAAGGTCTGATGATGTGCCTATTTACTCCCGTGCCTCCGTGGCGCGGTGGTGTGCGCGGTGGATTTACAAGACGGAGGTTCTGGGTCCAATCCCCGGCTGGGCCGATTGAGATTTTCTTAATTGGTCCAGGTCTGGCTGGTGGGAGGCTTCGGCCGTGGCTAGTTACCACCCTACCGACAAAGACTTACCGCCAAGTGATTTAGCGTTCCAGTACGATGACATGTAGAAACCGAAAGGGGTGTGGATTTTCATCCTCCTCCTAACAAGTTAGCCCGCTTCTATCTTAGATTGCATCATCACTGACCATCAGGTGAGATTGTAGTCAAGGGCTAACATGTAATGAATATAAAAAATTTTTTTTTCAGGGCAGCATTTTAAGTAGTGTTCCTAGCGAATGTAGCCTTATAGGCGGTAAGGCTAAGATGATAATTTAGCAATAATCTGTATTTCTAACCAAAATATAAAAAAGGCTATTTTATTGGGGAACTTTGCATTTGAAAAGCCGACTTCCCTCAATACACTTTTTATTTACTGTGAAAACTGGACTGAAATGTCACTTAAAAACTCCCCGTAACAATGCGGACGCTTTAAAATAACATTTTTCGACCTCCATAGAAAAACACGCGTTTTTAACGTACAGGCGTATGGTACGCAAATTTATTTCTTTTTTAACCTCAAATAAAATACTTTCGACGCTGTAGACGTGATAGCCAAGTGGATATGACCTCTGCCTTCGATTTGGAGGGCGTAGATTCAAATCCGGTGCGGGGCATGCACCACCTTTTCAGTTAAGTGTATTTAAAAAAATAAAGTATCACGTGTCTGGAACGGTGAAGGAAAAACATCGAGGAAACCTACATATCTGAGATTTTTTTTAATTCTCTATGTGTGTGAAGACTGTCAATCCACATTGGGCCGGCGTGGTGGAATAGGGCCTAATCCCTTTCATTCTGAGAGGAGGTGCTCAAGAGTGAGAGTTTAAGGGTTGTTAACGATGAAAATACTTTCTGAAACATTCTGCCTTATTTTGAAAGGAGAATGGGAGTGTGATATAGTCATAAAGGAGCTCTTGAAACCTGAGAATTAAGGCTGTTGTTACTTATTCAAAGACTTCGCCTGTGGGGAAAGGGAATCGTTGATTGCCAGTTGATGTCCCCATTTAAATGCTGTATTTCTTGCAAAGACGCTATAGCCACGATAGCCAGAGATACCTGGGTTCGATTTCCGTCGGTTTCGTAAGTATTTTTATATCGTATCAGTAGAGAACTTATTCAAGTGTTAATTTTTTTGAAAAAATAGTTACCTATTTTTAGTTTATGTTTTACGTTAACCTGATAGCTATAATAGGACTTAAATATCAAGCACGATAAAAAAAATATTGAAATTAATAAGATTACCTACTTCTAAAGTTATCAACCTATCAAAAACATAAATGAATTACGAGTTAATTAATTTTCACAGGTAGGTTACGTGAAATTTTTGCTACCGATGTGGATGTACATTTTCTTATTTAAATTTTATTTTTTACTGTATCAAAAAATAGCAAAAAGTGCCTCATCAGGACACCAAATTAGTTGGTATTGTTTGCTTAAGTATACTTTCCGGGAAAATCTTACACGGAATATTTAAAAGAGGACACTTCAGTCGACACAAAAGCGGGTGTTAATTAACTGTGTTTTGTAAATAAGTCAACAGTCTACGCTGGCCAAAAATTCCAAGCAGCGGAATAAGCTGAAACGAGGACTTTTTGAGCAAGTCTCCAGTTAATTAACTAGCGTGATAATCTTTTGTTAGGACTTATTACTTTTTCTTCTCCTCGGAATTAAAGTTTGGTGACCTACATTCACTGACTCGTTAGGCAATTGGTTAGTTTAGTGTCTTTGGAACTGGGTTCGTATCCTGAGTCAGTCTATGACATATCAGACTATGTGACACTAGCAGACATCCTGCAGTTTTGCTCTCGAGCTCTTGCCGTTTCCGAATATGGGGATAAAATATAGCCTATTACATTCGCAAAGAACGTAGCATTCTATTGGTAAAAGAATTATCAAAATCGTAGATCCAGATATTACGCCCTTACAAACTTTACCTCTTTGTAATATTAGTACAGATTACACAATCCTTACAAATAAGCTCACTAATAGCTCAGCGTTTGCGCAGTGCTGCTTCATGACTAAATATCAGACAGCTCTTTTAAGCGTGAACTGGCAATTGAATATAAACTTCGTATATCGTATTTTGAAAGGAATTTTTATGCCACAGAACTATGAACAATGTTTTCGCAAACAGAAATAAACTCGATACAAAATAGGACGAACATAAAGCCTCTTTCTGTGTCATAAGTCTATTAAAAAGGTTAACTGCCAAGCGCAGTTTATTTATTACCGAGCAACATTAAGATATTATGTTAGTAAGGAGAGATATTTTTGGCACGTATTGGCAGAGTGGCGCTCGGAGCACTTTATATCTTCATCTTATGGTTGTGAGCCAATTGTGAAAGGCGGGCGCAAACTGTAGATTTTCAGCACAGCATTTATTAAATAAAATTACTGGAGAATTAACTTTAATGGCCTGTTACTAGTAGAAGAGAACCTCTTTTTACTAATTTTTAACCCCCAACGCAAAAGAAGAGGTGTTATAAGTTTGACCTGTCTGTCTGTCTATGACCCTATTGCTCCTGGACAGAAAAGCGATTTTAATTTAGTTTCTTGTTTAACCTTTTTTATAATTTGGTTTGAAGTAAGTAGGTAACTTATGTGCGAGTGTTCTTAGACATGTTTGATGAAAATCGGTCTAGTCGTTCAAAAGTTCTGGGGAGAGAAAGTGGGGAAGAACCAACATCTACAAATATACTCGAGTGGGGTCTTAAATGAAAGCGCAGTGAAAGAGAATATTGGTGACTTGATCTAGAGTGTTCTTAGCTTTGTTTGTTTGTGATAATTGGTGGTGGGAAAATTGGGACATGGAAATCCGAATGTTTTTATTGGAATAAAAACAAACAATTTTCTTTGATCCGGCTCACATACGAGTATGATGATAAAAATAATTTCTGGAATAAAAGTCTTTATTGTAGATAATTTCATGACCTTCGAGAGGTATTCAAATTTTCCAATTTTATTTTATCATATTTTAACCGACGGAAGATGATTCTACTGTATATTTGTCAGCGATTTTCACAATAACTACTGATTTTTAATGGTAATTTAAATAATTAACAATGGGTAATTAATTTATATGTAATCTAATTGCGTGTTTTTCATATTAATTTTCTTTTAAATCTAATAATTAACAGCACTTTTTATGTTTACATCCGTCATTATTCATTAGTCCTTGTATTTATTTTCTCTTTTTCGATTGTTTGTCTGAGAGATCGCTCAATAGCGATAAGGCCGCCAATTGTACATTAGTTTTTAAGTTAATTTCTTGCTTGTTATTATTCATTTAGGTGTACAATAAAGTAAATTTAATTAATTAATTAATTCATTCATTCATTCACCATCACACCTTAAAGTAGCGTGTCTTAAAATAGAGAGAAATTCTACCAAAATCAGTTAAATCAGCTCGCAAGTATAAAAGTATGACCGAGGAGCCTATTCATGCATACACGAACTTATTCAATTTTTATTGCTTACATTACTTTTTTATGCCACGCCGTCAAGTGAAAGTACCTGTGCCGAAAATTGCCAGGTATCTGTCAGAAAATTGAAACATTGTTGACATAAAACAGTGTGATGGGAAATAAAGCGACAATCCTGTTTGTATTGAACCTAAAAATTCACGTAAAAGGGCGGAAGTAAATATACACGCTAGTTTACATTTATCCAGTAGAGTTCTGGTTGAAAGCTGTACTAAGTTATGATAATGATAATATTGTTAACGGCACTAAAAGTGGCGATTGTATAATTTCTATGCTTCTTAATAAAAGGCAGAAATAGTCATACTTTTGAACACTGAAACTATTTCTCAGTTATCTGCCAATGATGCATCTCTCCAATGACGTACGCTCCGCGATAAGCCATCTTTTTTATAATAATTTAATACTTGTGTTATACTGAACGTGGACCATTCTACTCGTACTAATATTAATACCTACTAATACCTTACAGTCTCTTCATATTAGTTATTCTTAGTAAAAAAAATCGTCCAACATAAGTTACACCGCACGAAACCAGACTATATATATTATATAGGTACAATATAAGTGTCACTGCCATAAGTACTTCTCAAAGTTGTTGTATGAAAAGATACTTCACACTTAAGATTCTGAAATAATTACTTAGACCAACTGACATTGGCATTTTTTGGATCTTATTTCTTAAATCCTACTACTATTATTATTTGACCATAAACGACACGACCCACTACAGGACAAGGCCTTATAGAAGAAGTGTACTTGTACTAGATAGATTTCACTTGACTCATTTTCTGGTAACGTGTAAACAGTCCATTATATAACGTAAAAGGGCGAATGTAAATTTACGCAAGGTAATAAAATATGGGGATGTTTATTCACCTGCGTTATACGCCTGTGTTATTCATCTGGTATTGGATTGTAGTGATGATATTTATTGTTTGTGCGTGCGTTCTCTTTTCAGACTTAATATAACACTGTTGGAGGGTTAATATTTTTCTCTGTTGTTTATTCGTGTTTAGTTATTTAATTTTGTTTTATGAAGAACGTTATTCAGATGTTAACAGCTAACATAATTATAATTTATGACTTTCTGGTGAAATAATGATTACTTTACTTCGTAACCAGAAGGTTCTTGCGTCGATTTGTAGCCTTGGTTATTAAGGAATTCATATTGTTTTTGCTGGAACCTTAGAATATATGAACTTTAGTGTTTGAATAGAGATTCCACAGGTGACGTTTTCGTCTTATACAAATTTGGCCAAAGTGCCTATAATAGCTGGAAATTCATAATTGTTTAAAAGTAACAAACAGTCAAACATTATTATTGGTAACCTACTACTTTTTGAGAGTCGGTTACAAAATAACAGTTCATTTAATTTCATCAAAAAGTTATGTTACCGAAGACAGTCGTCAGTCCAAGCTGTTGTCCTAGCCAATTGTCTGACATTAATAAAATCTACCTTATTACGTACATAATATACATGATTACAATAATTATATCCCTTAAAAAAATATCATAGCCTGGCCCTATAACGGGTCGAATAATAGGCAGATGTTTATGCAAATTGAGACAGGGGGAAGTTATTTTAACTTCAGTGTACGCAGTCCACTCGTCTTCACTTGTCAAAAGTGCAGACGGATGTGCATGTCAATGCAGCCAACTACCAAAATATACGTGTAGGGCCTTCTATTCTCTAGCAACACCGTAGCAGGATTAACAATGGCAACCGCGCAATCAACGCGTAGCTTTCAGTTGAAACCTCACTAGCGCTATATTTGTCTTTGGGCACGCTAACTGAATTGTAAAGTGCAGTGACGTTGCAATGTCTATTTTAATGATGTATTATGTTCGGCCGTTGCTACTGAGTTAACAATGCGACTTAGTTTGTTAGTGCAGTAAAACACGAATAAATTTCGAATTATATGAGGACATCCGTAAGCGTCTCGCTCGTAGGTTTGACGACTACTCTCAAATCAAATCAAATCAAAATTCATTTATTTCAAGTACGCTCAATTTACAAGCACTTTTGACACGTCAGTTGACTATTTGTAAAGATTCTACCACCGGTTCGGAAGGCAGGTTCTGCTGAGAAGATACCGGCAAGAAACTCAACAGTTGCTCTTTTGAAATGAAAAAGTCATACAGTATTATAATTTACAATTGATAACAATTACAATTTCTTATAGTTTTACTTCCTGTGTGAAGGTGGAAGCTGATCCAATGGCCTCCAAGCACTTTTATCGTTAAGGAACTCATCAATAGTGTAATAACCTCTCGAACGAGAAGGTGAACGAGAAGGTTACCGAGCAGGCTTCAGATATATAGACTACATCCATACGCTTCGGCAGGTTAAACAAAATACCGAAACTACTAACTAGATGGACCGAGGATATCATGCGGGTTGCAGATAGCCGCTGGATGTCCATGCAAGCCTATGTCCAGCAGTGGACGTCTATCGGCTGATAATGATGATGATGATGATGATCTATGAGCGTGCCTTACTTTGTAAGGTTGGATCAAATGTAAGATTAAAATTTTGTAATTTAGATTTCAACTTCATTTGGATCAGTTCTGGTTTGATTGTTACGTAGTTTAATTGTAGCAAGCGACATATAGAAACACAGAGACACGGAGAGTTATAGACAAATTCCTAACTTAAAACAACGTTTCAAAATAGCGCTAAAACATCATAGACGCAGGATTGCATACAAGAATATGGTATGCTATTCTGCGTCCAATTTATACTCAGAGGCACAACTATCCGGTCTCTATAATATGACGCGAGTATATTAGAGTGGGTGGATAATTGTGCCTCTGAGTATATTAACCTAGCGGACCCTTCGCGAGTCCACTAGTTTCGGAATACCAGAATGTACGTAATAGCGCTACCTAATCGCTGATAATGTAGTTTTTCATTGGTGAAACAATTTTCCAGTCTAGTCGTTTTGGAGTCCATTCCCTACAAAGTTTTTTTTGTTTATGTTGTATAGGCTTGCGCTTGACTACAACCATGCCTGATGGAAATCAATGATGAAAAGAAGCCTAGCCTAGCCTTGCCTAGAAGATGCCTTCTCACAAGTCTTTTTTATTATTTTTACTGTACAAATAATCCAATCCAAACTGTTTCCAGTTTAGTGTTCGTTATTAAATAAAAATATTTGATATTACCGTAGATTTCGTCCGGTGGTTAGCTTTAGTGTCAATAAAGTCCGAGCAAAATATAAATAAATGAATACAAGAGCGCGTATTAATTTATTCATACTTTCGACAATGTTGCTATTACAAATGAACCTACTACTAACCCTTTATTTTCTCTAGCAACAGTGTCGCCGGGATTAACAATGCCAACCGCACAATCAACGCGCAGCTTTTAGGGCTAAACCTCACAAACGGCAGATTTGTCTGACACCAACTGAGTTTATAAAGAGCACTAGCGTCCATTACTAATTAATACTTTAGAGTCTACAAGTATCATCTCGATTTTAATTAATGTTTTTTTTCCTCTTATTTAACTGTTTTGCTGCAGGTTTTAGGCCATATATTGTTTGTTGATTTGTTGAAAAAACTGAGAGCGTGATAGTGTTACATTATATATATTTTTACATAAGGGCGTATTATTATAATTAGCAAATAAAATATATAATTTTAATTGGTTCAAGACGTTTTTTGTACAGAATTCTAAACACAACTCCCTCAGGCCGTCGGTGATGGAAAAGGTCCTTGCGATTACGTTGGATTTCGTCTATCCATCTGTTAGATTGATCGATTAAATGGTAATGGTTATTTTAGTCTCTTTGGTCCAGCAGTTAGTCTGAGTCGGGCTGTGGAATATTGAGCTCTTTTTTTCCTAATAAATAAATGGTAGGCCGGGGTAAGGAATTTAAGTGTTTTTTTAATTATTTTCTACAAGTTAGACTACAATCTCACCTGATAGCAAATGATGGTGCAATCTAAGATGGAAGTGGGGTAATTAGGAGTAGGATGAAAATCAACACCCCGTTTCTACACGACTTTGTACAGTCTTCGCAGTACGTCTTTGCTGGTGGGGTGATAACTAACACGCCAAAGCTTCCCACCAGCCAGACCTGGACCAATTAAGAAAACCTCAACCCAGAACCCAAAACCTCCATCTTGTAATTTTTGTTATTAAAGTATTATAATGCTATTGCAAATGTACATATTATTTCTCGACAATTCGCGACTTTTCAGGTTTCTACATTGCAGTGGTGCAGACCACTACGATGGCTGACAATCCTAACAGAATGGTGGAGGAGAAAGAAAATGAAACAGTTCTTTAAAGAAAAATAATAAAAACAACAGAAGTCCACGATATGGACAAAATAACTTGCGAATTACTTACCGTAGTTTAGTTAATTCAGCTCTTTGAACATTTTTGGCGAAGGCTCTTCACATGATAAATAAACAAGATTGTTATTTACCAAGTGGTTTGTTTTTGCTCAATACCGCTTTTTTTTCTATATTTATTTTCGTTGAAGTCTGAAATTATCTAATTGATTATTTTGTTTCAAATAAGATACTATTGTTATAGTTCACTTGAGATAATTCATATATGACGTCATTCATAGACGCTTTTCTATAAATATGTTTTTGTAATTCGACAAAAAAATTAGTCTCTCTTGTAGAAAATCCATATTAAAAACGACCTGTATAATGGATGAAAAGATTTTTATATCAATCTAGCTGACGCCGCGCGGTTTCACCCGCGTGGTACCCGTTCTCGTAGGAATACGGGGATAATATATAGCCTATCGGATCTTTAAAATCTTATTTACAAAAGCTACAACATTGAAAAAAATGATTCAAGAAAGAAAAATTTGAAAAATCCGAAAAATAAATATAACTTGGTCACCCTAGGAATTTTTGGAAAACTATTCAAATTAGTTTTAGATAATTAGGTGGTGTATGTATGTATGTTTATATTTGCATATTATCCATTAATTACCAGACACCCTGTATGTAAGGTTTTTATAATAAAGTGGACTTAAGTTTTGAGGAAATCGCGGAGGTTAATTTTTTGCTAGAGGTTAAAAACCACTCGTGTGGAGGTTTCCTAACAGTTTTTAGGTAGGTAAATCGTGTTTGCGTTAACACGTGATTGGAGAACGGGTACGGTAGAGTTGACAAATTTTTTGTGTAAACATTTCTAATTTTTTTCGTTATTTTAGTTCCACGTCATGTCATATATACCGAAACATAGTGAAAAAGAAACACGCTCTGTTTTATCCACCGCGTTTGCACTGTGTAAACCTGGTACACAGACAAAAAAAAGCTACACAGACACGTGCCTTTACTCTCATAGACCTTTTTATAGTAATAGGTTGCTTTCAACCACAATTCGCTGTTAAATAACTATAGTTTCTCGTGTTCTATGTACTTTCTCTTTCTTGTGAACTTTATACTTTTGCCTGTGCTGTTTTGTTGTGTGTTTCTTCCGTGCATCTCGCTATCTTTCATTCACTCTCCTTCTGACTTCAACTTGATCTATCAAAACATATATTAGCGACACCCAACCATCGCTATAAATCAATAATTCATTGCACAGAATAAAATCCCTACTTTGTGGGAGTTATTTTAAATGAGGTAGCTAATTCTTACCATGATAATGTCCAGACTATTCACCAAAATGATTAGTTAGTTACATTCTACATTTTATCGTCCATCGCTCGCCAAACAATATTTGTCCCCGAGCGATTTATTGGTGATCCGCAAAATCAACACGATGACAAAAAATTTATGGCCCGACAAAACCTATTTTTATTGACACAATTCCGCTGACACTAAACAATGTCCGATTTAAAAGGTTTTATTTGTTTCTGTTTTATGGGCGAAACTATTTTTGCTCTTGTTTACTGAACGCGACAGTTATGAACGGTTGATGGATGTTTGCTGACGATTATGGGATACAAGTTTTTTGTGGATTAATGATATTATTAATGCACTGCGAAGTTGAAGTAATTGTGTTAAAATACCTACATACCTAATACCAGTACAGAACAAAGATTAATTACTTTTTTGACGGCCTCCGTGGCGCAGTGGTATGCGCGGTGGATTTAGGACGGAGGTCCTAGGTTCGATCCCTGGCTGGGCAGATTGAGATTTTCTTAATTTGTCCAGGTCTGGCTGGTGGGAGGCTTCGGCCGTGGCTAGTTACCACCCTACCGGCAAAGACGTACCGCCAAGCGATTTAGCGTTCCGGTACGATGTCGTGTAGAAACCGAAAGGAGTGTGGATTTTCATCCTCCTCCTAACAAGTTAACCCGCTTCCATCTTAGATTGCATCATCACTTACCATCAGATGAGATTGTAGTCAAGGGCTAACTTGTAAAGAATAAAAAAAAAGGCTAGAGTGTGTCAGACCACGTCAGTTTAGTGGATAGCCTATATGACTTCAAATCACACTGGTCGGGCTATGATAACACGTTTAAATACAATTAAGGAAAAAGATTTCTTTTTACTGTGCAGTAGTTTAGTGTTTTGAAAAAAAAAATGCTTGATAAAAAGACAAAAGTTGTAGAGTTCGATGAAATCACGTCGATAACGTTTTTGTTATAAAAACAGGAAAATCTCCTATAAAATCATTTTAAAAATACTGAAAAATCACGTAATAAATAGAGTAAAAAGTTGCGAGAATTTCTTTTTAAAGTTTTAAAAGAAACTCAACAGAAAAACCTTTCAGTTAGATCCGCCGCTCCGTTTTAAATCAAATAGTTCCATTTGCGAACAATAAAAAAATCCCACAGATTTATAAATGTGTGCAATTCACTGGAAATATGGGTTCGAACTCAAACTTCCATGCTTTTCATAAATACTGAATTCCCAATTAGCTTTATTGGCAGTGGAACTCTCACAAATAGTCTTGCAACTGGAACTCTGAAACTAGTTAGTGGAGTAGATATAAATTGCGATTGTGGAAACATATTGACTTGCGTGGGGCAGGATTTGTGTTCCACTCACAACTTTAATAATATCCCTTACGATAAGTTGCTGAAGTTATTTGTGTGGTTTCACCCACGTAGGATTCTACTGTTTTCATGTACTAATATAGAGATTATGCACAGAAAGGGTAGCTAGGGTGGTATTGAAGAATGAGACAGGTTTGAAGAGGTGCAATCTATGATCGATAGTAGATACCACCTACAGATCGGCTGGTGGGAGGCTTTTTGGCTGGTGGCAGGCTTCGGCCCTGGCTAGTTAGCGATAGCAATTAGCTAGCGATTTAGCGTTCCGGCACGATGTCGTGTAGAAACAGAAAGGATTGTGGATTTCATCCTGCCCCTAACAAGTTAGCCCTCTTCCATCTTAGATTGCATCATCAGGTGAGATTGTATTCAATCATTTGGAATTGATTTTGATGATATTTGCAGCAATGTTTTCACTACCATATGCTTTTTTTAATAAAGATTAATATATTTGCAGCATGAATAATGAGCTTGAGAGTTGCAACTTGTCAACTAAAAATCGGGAACTTTCTTAGTTTTTTATCGGTAAAGAAATCGGCTTCTGACTTGCCTCCTAAGACTATGATGCTACTTAAATATTTTAAGATAAATAAAATAAAATAATAAAAGATTAAATATTGTATGTAATGTCTAAAATAAACCGAGAGAAAGCAGTGAAATTGTATTGTATTGTGGATAAATATGTACCGATGATACAGAAATACCTAATCTCAGTAAGTACAATGGTACAACATTTTGGTTTTGTTGTTTCTAAAAATATATTTCCACAGTTAAACGTTTTTCTATTGGAAAGACATAGGGAAAACATCTGAAATAAACCGAATCCCAAGGAGGATTTCCTGAAATTTCTACTCATATTATCATAATATTTACACTAGAACTTCTTACCATAGCAGTTTATTTAAACTTGCAAATTCGAAAACGAAGCAGGAAGAAATAAATAAACTAAAAACCCTTCCCGCTCTTCCTATGCTAATTGAAATCTCTAACAGAAAATCTAACGTTTCAAATAAACCCGAGTCGGTTCCAGAGCCGATTCATCATTCGATTAATCCAACGTTACTTCTCCGGCAAAGAGATAAAAAGAAGAATCATCCGTTCTCAATGAATATGCAGCTTACGTATTCAAACATTCGCAAAAGTGAAATTGGATGAAGTCAGGTATTTCGGAACGCAAATTTGCTAAATCTGGAAAAATCCCCCAAGAAATAGGTTTTGTGAGACAACTAGATTTATTTCGATCACATTTTACAATTCCAGAGGACCGATCGGAAATCGTATTGCCTTATTGTATTGCGTCCGGCCTTGGCATGCTGTACGAAGTACGATGGTAAGTAAAACAAGTATAAAATAACTTCTTAAATGTCCTTTCGTATTTGAATACACTGTACACCTCTACAACTCATAGAATTTGTATCTTTTCCTCCGTGGCGCAGTAGTATGCGCGGTGGATTTACAAGACGGAGGTCCTGGGTTCGATCCTCGGCTGGGCAGATTGAGATTTTCTTAATTTGTCCAGGTCTGGCTGGTGGGAGGCTTCGGCCGTGGCTAGTTACCACCCTACCGGCAAAGACGTACCGCCAAGCGATTTAGCGTTCCGGTATGATGCCGTGTAGAAACCGAAAGGGGTGTGGATTTTCATCCTCCTCTTAACAAGTTAGCCCGCTTTCATCTTAGACTGCATCATCACTTACCATCAGGTGAGATTGTAGTCAAGGGCTAACTTGTAAAGAATAAAAAAAATATATCTATACTAATATTATATAGCTGAAGAGTTTGCTTGTTTGTTTGATTGAACGCGCTAATCTCAGGAACTACTAGTCCGATTTGTAAAATTCTTTCAGTGTTAGATAGCCCATTTATATATATTCTTACGGGAACGAGAATCATGCAGGTGAAACCGCGCTGCGTCAGCTAGTATTTGATAAGTAAAATACATTTATCATTAAAATTAACAGACGTCTTATAGATTGGTGTTCTTTATAAATGCTTTTAAATAATCCTTCCTCTTGAATTTATCTATGTATATAAAAAACAGGTTAGAAATTCGAATCCGAAGAAGTAGCTAGAAAGCTTTGTATTTAAAGTAATTGCCTTCTTTAGAAAATAAGAATCTTTTTGGCTGGTGGAAGGCGTCGGCCGTGGCCGCACCGTCAAGTGACTTAGCGTTCCGGTATGACGTCGTGTAGAAACTGAGGGTTTGGATTTTCATCCTCCTCCCTAACAAGTTAGCCCGCTTGCATCTTAGATTGCATCATCACTTACCATCAGGTAAATTAATTAAAAACAATATAATTTACAACAACCTTACTTGCTTTCTAACTACAACTTTAACCTTTTACTTTAAAATTTTAACAACATTATAACGTCTAATAGAAAAGTTGTGGAAGATCAATATAATTGAACCTCTAGATAGGCATAGTTTTGAGTAAAAACGGAGTTTTGTGAAACGCAAAGAGTGAAAACAGGGTTTCTGTGAAGTACAAAGGAAATGAACTGATACACAAGGTAGGCACCAAATAGTCTCTGCTCTTAAGTAAACCTATCTCAAACGTTTTGTCAACAGACGGACTCAATAATACCCTGGTCGTCGGCTCAACCCTATCGATGTGAAAACGGGACTCTTGCCTACCATCTATGTAAAATGTTAATCTACCTACGTACAGATTTTACGGAAAATAATTAAAAAGGAAGGATCACACTAATATCACATTAACACAAATATTATGAAGGTGAAAGTTTCTGTATAAGTGTGAAAGTGTGTAAGTGTGTAATTATGTTTGTTCCTCTTTTACGCTTCGGCTACTGAAGCGATTTGGCTGAAATTTGGAATGAAAATAGATTTTACTCTGGATTATCACACAGGCTACTTTTCATCCCGGAAAAATCCATGGTTCCCGGAAAAATCAATGATTTGTCAAAAACTATATTCCACGCGAACGAAGTCGCGGGCATCCGCTAGTTTTAAAATATATTTTTAAGAAAACTTTTTTTTGCACTTGTTCAGAAATGCTGCTACATGTTCACTTTAAGTAGGCCGTACACGAGCTTATATAAATCTATATTAAAATTCACAAAATGGGATCACTATAAGATATTAATGATAATTATTATCGAAACTGACTTAAAATACCTAATCTCCAAAGCATGGGGTCGTAACACCGACAATATTCAAACTTCATGCTTCTACTGAGAATCTTTTGGAAGAAAGGAGCCTTTTAGGAGGCTTTCAGGGCCTCGCTGAAGCCAATAACTAACCACTATACCAAAGAGGCGTAATATAAATAAATTAAAAGGGTTGTTAATAAATAGCAATGCGGGGGAGGCAGCTTGTTGATCGTCACGTTTTACGCCCAGTGGATGTGCTGGAACTTAGGGTCTATTCACACTGGCGTATTGTTCAAATTGTTTTTATATACTAGCGGACGCCCGCGGCTTCGTCCGCGTGGAATTCAATGTAAACTTTCATCCCTTATTTCACCACTTCAATTTTAAAAATTCTGGAATCACATTATATTTCTTATTTTTTATGATTTATGAACAAATTTTTAAAACTGTAATTCTAAAAATGAAGGACATTCTATACAAACTTTTAACCCCTATCTATTTTATCCGCTTGGGGGTGGAATTGATCAAAATCATTTCTAAGCGGATGCCTACGTTATAACATCTACCTGCATATCAAATTTCAGCCCGATCTGTTCGTGGTTTAAGCCGTGCGTTGATAGATCACTATGTCAGTCAGTCACCTTTGAGTTATATACTCGTATATTATGATGTTCATTGATGTTGATTACGTGAAAATCTACTTCCTAACTGGTGGTAAAGTCGCTACAGATAGCTATGATACTTGGCGTTTCTAAAAATTCAAACATATTTCGAATATTGCATGGTGACAGAGGGACTGGCTCATTTTTTGCGCAAAGGATCAACCTGGCTCTCCGAACCTTAAATGCAGCTATTATTCTGTTTGCCACCAAACAGACAATCGCGCTTATCTCAGGAATTACTATACCGATTTGAAAAATTATTTCAGTGTTAGATAGCCCATTTATCGAGGCAGGCTATATATTTATTCCCGTATTCCTATGGGAACGGGAACCATGCAAGTAAAACCGCGCAGCATCAGCTAGTTTATTATAACGTAGTTTACACTGACAAACAGAAATTCTAAAACATAAATTTTCATTAATAATTTCAGATATTCATAAAGTTTAATATTTCTAACGTGTAAAAACATGGCTATGTTTACATTGATTCAGAATCGAAAGGAAGCCTACCTTTCGATTCTGAATCAATGTAAACATAGCCTTAGAATTTTACCTCCATATTCTAGATGAGATATAACAATGTGACAAGGGAAGTTATTGTAAAAGATTGATCTGAAAGTCGGCACGAGAGATTGCTTGAGCACCTTTGTTACTTCGTCGTAGATGAAAAGAAATGCTTTCATTTCATCCCGCGCAGAGAAATACCTACTGCGGAGAATACAACATCAGAATAGATTGCGTTCTGTGTCAACCTCACGCTTTTATAGAGAAATACTACTGTATTATAATAATAGTAGAATATAATATTGTATAGTAGTCTCTACTATTTAGTATACAGGATGCTGGGGAGTATTTTCCACAACTCGGGGTTATATTCTTTACCGAAAAATAATTAAAAATGCTAAAAGAATATTTGTGTTCTAAAATTATTTTTTTCGGAGTAAATATTTTTTTTTTTGCAAATAGATCCTAAAATGTGTCTCATATACTCATCCTTATAATTATGACGTAGCCAAACTTATTTTTTTAAATGCAAGCATAGTTATAAGCGTGTGTTACATGAATAGTCGGAATTATTTGAATTACTTTGTATGAAAACATAAAATGTTTTTATTTAAAAAAACCTCCACTGATGGTGTAGCTAAATTCGGATCACTTTTTGCGGTGATTTTGTTGACACGTAACATATCTTTAGTACAAAATATCGTTGCCTAACCCACATAATGCTTATGGGTAAAACAAAAAAGTAGTAAAAATGTATCCTTGCTTTTGTAAAACCTACCCTTCGTTGAATGCATTATAAAAATATAGAGGACTGTGTGGGAGAATCGGAAATATTGGATTTTTCATCGAATACGTATCGGTGGTGTTTTTAGTGGACTATTTTTGTGCGGCACCATTGTTTTACTCGTTTGCAGCTCAGTTACGAGCGAACAGTAGTTTTTAGTTTTTAGTTTTCAGTTCGCGGTACTTAAAGAAATAGTTTCTAGCAAAAGTTCTTCGTATGCAACATATTTTTATGCTTTTCAAATACATTTTCGAATTGTATGGTGTTTTATTTTTTAAAAATATGGAATTAGTTACTTACCTTATGGTCAAGTCTTATTTAGTCACTCTATTTGCGAACGCCGCCTGCAACAAAGAATAATATAAATAAATATTTGTATTTACATCTTATATAAACAAAAATTATAATTATAAACATTTTTTGCTTGCATTGAATTGGATCTGAAACAACTGGACCGATTTGAAATATTCTTTCATCATTAGAGTTCGACCAACATAAGCGAGGCAATCGAGGGAGCTGCTGGATTGTGGCAGCTCGAGATTGTTTTGTTTGGAAGTCCATGCAAGAGGCCTATGTCCAACATTGGACGTTCATCGGCTTTAAATGATGATGATGATGATGATGATGATGATGATGATGATGATGATGGATGATGATGATTAGAATCCGACATTATCCCTGATGAACATAAGCTATCCCTCTACGCTACGCCTCCGCGGTTTCACCCGCGTGGTTCCCGTTCCCGTAGGAATACAGGGTTAAAATAAGCTTTCTAACACTGAAAGAATTTTTCAAATCAGACCAGTATTCCTGAGATTAGCGCGTTCAATCAAACAAACTTAATAATATTAGTATAGATTTGAATTGGAAAAAAAATAATTGCGAACAATTCCCTAAGCAAATACCCTAATTCGCAGCTCAAACAACCAATTCGGAACGAAGCTGAGCAAAAGCATACATTTTAATCTCATCGTTAATTACGTTGCGTATAGCTGACAATTTGTCCCTTTGAAATGCCGCGCCAGCAAAACAAGGGGTTTTGTGTTTTCGCAACCGGGGCCCGTGTAAATAATGTCGTTCCGACTGAGAGAAAACACAAAGGGTGTTGTGACGAGCGTGTGTACATCACTCGGCTGCTTGCCCCAATTAGATGACTTGATAGATGCCTTCCGAACCGGTAGTCGAGTCACTGTAATAAACTTGACGTTTAAAAAGTGCTTGTATACAAAAGTATAAGAATTTGATTTGATGTCAAAAAGATGTCAAAGTCGAAATGTTCATTTTGTAATGTCAATAGAGGTGCTACTTTTATATAATTATTATTATCAGCCTATTTTACAGGACCAAGCTCTAAATCCCTCTTTATAATTTATAAATCATTATTATTTCCACTTATCTTGACAAATAAAATGCGCCATTTTACAGATAAATTGGGCATTCTAAGATATTTTAACTCCTACTTAACTAATTATTAAAATCTAGTTATATTTTTTTTAACACTGTAAAACCATCGTATCTCATACATAGTATTTATATCTTTTATTTTCTTTATTTTATTATCATTTTCCTTACTATCTTAAAACTACTTGCTTTGTAAGCGTACTACTTCAAATCTTTACAAATAGATGGTACCAGCATACATTCCGTAAAACACTAATATAACATTCAATCGTTTGTGATGTTATACAGGACTTTGTGTGACTTTATCTTATAAAATAGAGCGAAACATTTTAAAATAGTTATTTATATGCTTATAAAATAGAAATTAATTCATTACTGAATTTTAAAAACAAAAAACAATTAATACGAGTACTACACCTTAAATTAAATTGAATTTAAATTTTATTTTACAAATCAAATATATCGTTTCGACGTTATATAAACGGGTCTCAAGATAAAGAAGCAGTTGTTAATCTTAAGCAATCCGTCAAGTGGAAAGCTTAGGGTGATCAACAGCTGTGCTCTTACTTACGTTAATAAGATGTATTCCGGGATTTAAATACGACTAAAGAATGTTCTACCCGCCTCAGGTTTGTGTACCCAATATGTTTATGTATCTGACAAGTGAAATTTTTAAATTGTATGTATCTATGTATCTGATGAACTTCTAACGTATTATTGGTAGCGCTCAAATTTTAGGACTTTTTTTAAATTCTTCTATCGTTATCAACCCATATTCGGCTCACTGCTGAGCTCGAGACTCCTGTCAGAATGAGAGGGGTTAGGCTAATAGACCACCTCGCTGGCCCAATGCGGATTGGCAGACTTCACACACTCAGAGAATTAAGAAAATTCTCTGGTATGCAGGTTTCTTCACGATGTTTTCCTTAACCGTTTGAGATACGAGATATTTAATTTCTAAAAATGCACACAACTTAAAAGTTGGAGATGCATGCCCCAGACTGGATTCGAACCCACATCTTCTGGAAACGGAGTCAGAGGTCATATCCACTGGGCTATCACGGACTCAAATTTCAAATTCAAATTCTTCTATAACCTTCTATAAATATATAATCTCCAAAATTTGTTCACGGTGATACTATCAGATTATATATTGTTACTTAACATCAAGTAAAATCGCAGTATTAAAGTATTTTTTTCTAAAAAATTGGATCGTAAATTCGATTTCCTACTAACTGTGATATAAAGAGCTAGTCAGAATATTGTGTAAAAAAAAGTAAACTATGATTTTTCTTCTATAGTTTGCAAAAAAAGAAGTATTTTCAAGTTAGTGATTTGAATAAAAATAACACAATCCATCACGAGCCACTCCGATCCTTTCACCGAATTCCATCAACAAACACTTAGGGAAGCGATTCATCTGACCTGCTTACTATTCGCTGACGTTGCGAACTAATCCCTTTACTATAAATAAAACTGAAGTTATATTGAAAAGATGAGCAATTTTTATCACTAATTAGTTATTTTATTATCCCACCTATAAAAACAAGCTGTAAAATTGATAGAAATTATTTATTATTTCTTAATAATCTAAATATCGTCTAGTTACTTATATTTTGTATAATTAATAAAATAAAATGAACCATTTAATTGAGAGAGAGGATTAAAGAGATTAATGATGTTTGTTCACGAATCCAGTAAATATAGCGCCTTTTCAACAGAGATATCCTTATATGTAAGAATACGTTACTTATACATACACTTGGCAATTACATATACGTTTAATAGCATTTTAATTTGATTTTATGTGAAATAATGATGAAAGTATGCAAAGAAAATCATAAATTCTTATTTAAATGTACAGTAAACCACACAAACTTAGATTTGTACGAAGATGTACGCATTACGCATCTTGTGTTCAATCTTTGTGGTGACCTGTATCACAGCCTGTGTAGTGTGCGCAAGGTAGGCTACGCGTGGCCAAAAACGTCAACCCCAAAAGCCCGGCTACACTCGAAATTCAAACTCCATGCTGGATGTTTGTTGATAACTATGTTTTTACAAGAAGTAGACATACTTACCTTGAAGTGCTGCTGCTCTCGTTGTTAATGATGTTTTGCGGTTTTAGTTCCATGTTTGTTTAACGTGATGCATTGGATTGATACATTTTGATAGCAACTGTCATTTCGTTACGAACAGTAGCTCCAATTAATTTTATAAACGATAATGCACAGCCTTTTGTAAGCTGTGTACATGAAATCGTGTGCAATACTGATATCGATGGCGCGAAGTTTGAATTACCGAGGCTTAACATAACAATGGGATTTGAATAGTTTGCATTAGGGCCCTAAAAAATTCTTAATAAAAAGATATTTATTTATCCTTTGTTGGATAATAATCCTGGGTTGTTATGGGATAGGCGGGAAGAGTGACTCGAGTGAAAAAGGGGAGTGTTTGTTAACAGTCAAAAGTGCCTTTAACCCTACAAACATCGTTCATAGGGTTTATTTGTAGCATTCTTAATGGGAATAGCTGACCTGACAGACTTTCATTCAATAATTTTGTTTTGCACACAGCCGCTTCTGATGTCAACCCCGTTTTTCTCCAACCTATATTCTTATTGTATTAAGTATTTTTTAAGTAAATTAAAAATTGTAGGCCAATTTTGAAATAGAAAAATGTCTATCGGGTATGCAAGTTTTAAATAAAAATAGCACGCTGATTGGGAAATTTATTTCTTATACAATGCAAGGTTAAGACCAAAACTACTACAAACAACCCTCAACCCACAGACCCAGTTTTGCCCAGTCAATTAATCACACCAGTGCGAATCGGACCAACCAAGTAAATATTAGGTAAAGTTACTGTAATGTTCTGAAGGCAAGTAAGCAAGACTCGATGAATTGCTTCCGGGTGAGAGTTATTTCTTCCAATGATCGAAGTCTGACGGTTCTAAGTGCTACTTGATCGATGGTCTTAGTTCTAAAATATCATTATTTAGAAAAGTTTCTTCTAGAGATTAGAACTTAAAGCAAGTTAGGTATTGTGTAGGCTTTTATAGTTTAAATTTTAAGGTTGATTAGCATGTAAACTATTAGGATTTTTGACGGCCTCCGTGGCGCAATGGTATGCGCGGTGGATTTACAAAACGGAGGTCCTGGGTCTGATCCCCAGCAGGGCCGATTGAGATTTTTTTAATCGGTCCAGGTCTAGCTGGTGGGAGGCTTCGGCCGCGGTTAGTTACCACCCTACCGACAAAGACAGAACCGCCAAGCGATTTAGCCAAATAAACACCAAAGAAACCAAAAGGTGTGTGGATTTTCATCCTTCTCCTAACAAATTAGCCCGCTTCCATCTTAGACTGCATCTTCACCTACCATCAGGTGAGATTGTAGTCAAGGGCTAACTTGTAAAGAATTTAAAAAAAAAAGTAAACCTCGACGCATTTCATATTATAGTTCTAGACTTACCCATTTTCAAGGCCGCATTTACCATTCGTTGTTCATAAAACTAGGTTGGGAAATTATACTGAAACAATGGGGCAATTTATCCTTTTGATTTATTATCCTGAAGACAATATGACGCTGGCGATAATGTTCGATTAAAGCATTTTTAGGGATAGTAGTCAGCATGGAACCATGTCACCATATCTGTGCATTTTTCTCTCTTTACTGTAGTTTTTTAAATTTACTTTATTATTTAATTTAGATACTTTTATTGACTGGTAAGCTTTAAATAAAGTATGTCAGCTTTAAAGTAGCTTTATCCTAAAAATAGCAACTTTATGTACCTACGATAAAGCTGAAAAGCTGAAGATAATATTTTAATTTAGTAGTTCGGGATTTTATTAAGAATGTCCTGCATTTGGTCTAGAAACGTTCGCCTTGGCCTATCCCTTCCAACATATCTATTTACCAAATAAATAACTATTATTAATCTTCTTTCGATCATACTCTCTACTTTACCGAACCATTTAAGCAAATCTTTCTCGGTAGTCAAAAAAGCTAAAATAAGTGAACGATGTTAATAACAGAAAAATTAAATCTTTTTAACAAAAAAAAATAATCGACTTCAAAGTAGCAATAATCTAAAAAGCGAAAAATAACATCGTACCTATGTCTTTGTCAATCAAATGATCAAATGATCGCTTTGAAGGCGGTTCTATACCAAATAGGCTATAATAATTATCAGAAGCAGAGGTTATATCGATTGGGCTATCACGGCTCTCGATATGTATAATAATTATCGAGAGTCGTGATAGCCCAATGGATATGAACTCTGCCTCTGATTCCGCAGGGTGTGGGTTCGAATCCGGTCCGGGGCATGCACCTCCAACTTTTCAGTTGTGTGCATTTTAAGAAATTAAATATCATGTATCTCAAATGGTGAAGGAAAACATCGTGAAGAAACCTGCATACCAGAGAATTGTCTTAATTCTCTGCGTGTGTGATGTCTGCCAATCCGCATTGGGCCAGCGTGGTGGACTATTGGCCTAACCCCTCACATTCTGAGAGGAGACCTGAGCTCAGCAGTGAGCCGAATATGGGTTGATAATGATGATGATGATAATAATTATCACTATAAAATCTTTCGTAATTTAATTTCATCCTGTTCCGACAGATGAAATCCTTTCCATCCATCACGAACAATTCATTTCAAATGAAAGTGAGACAAATCCTCCAAACGTCAACTCCGCCATTAATCAACCCTTTCATTCAATTGTTTACAAGCATTGATTGCTCATCCAATAAACAAACAAACTCAAAAAACGTTGCCCCTAATAAATCAAAGAAGATCGCGGATACAATTTCATCATCTCGCTTTTGACTGGGTTTTCTTTGACAACTTGTTTACATTTGAAATACAATAATTTCAAAAGGGTTCCCGTGGTGTACCGCTAGAATAAAAAATACTATACAATACATATATTTATTAAATTAATTAGTTGTACCTCTTCCAAGTTAGCCAGCTTACATCGTCACTTAACGTCAGGTGTGATCACAGTCAAGAGGTTTCTAGTCAAAGAGAATAAAAGTATCATCATCATCATCATCATCATGACAAACCAAATTCGGCTCACTGTTGAGCACGAGTCTCCACTCAGAATGAGAGGGTTAGGCCTTAGTTCACCACGCTGGTCCAATGCGGATTGGCAGACTTCACATACTTAGAGAATTAAGAAAATTCTCAAGGTGTGCAGGTTTCCTCCCGATGTTTTTACTTCACCGTTTGAGACACGTGATATTAAAAAAAAATATATAAATAAAATATACCAATAAGTAATTATTTAACTTAAGTTCCTTGCGTAACAACTCACCTAAATGTAAAAGGCGATAAACTTGGAACCGCGATTCTAACCGCACTTTGTCGCCATGACTGATTGCATGACAACTGCGACATGAAAGCGTCAACTGATAAAGCTTTTACTTTGTTGTAGAAGCTTCACGGCAAAGTAGCTTACGCCTGCGGTTTTTACAGTTTGGAATATTTAATTCAATTGACTCTTGTAAGTATGTATAGTGGACTTGTACATGCGTTTTAATATACGTAGTAATAGGAAAGTAATAATAATATAGCGCTTCGACCAACATCTTAAGAAGCTTTCACTTAACTGTTGGATCAAGAGTCGGATACAGAAGGCAGTGATTCTTCAGATTCAGAAGGCAACGTTTTTGTGAGGAGGTTCCTCACTCTGGTGCCCTGACCACCGGTTGCTCGGGCACTCGAATATCCTTTACTGGGCGGGCTTATTTTTTTTATAAAATTTTAAAAAATCTAACCTAACCTAACCTAACCTTCATGACGATATATTTAACTTTAAAATCAGTGCTATAGTTTTATCATGGTAACCAGTATTGTCACGCCGCGGAGCAGGCCATTTTGCGAGCGATTTGTCTTGAGCATTTAAGGCTCTTGGCGTTTGCAGTCGGGTGGCATTTGCTGTTGGTGGCTGGGCCCTTAAGTAGTTATGTTTTATATTAATAACAACATTGTTAAAAATTTAAATAAAATTATATATATAAATAAATGAGAGAGAAATAAATTAATATCTTACCGGAACGCTAAATCGCTTGGCGGTACTTCTTTGACGGTACTTCTTTTGTTAATGCCAATCATTATAAGTGTAAGTGACATGCAGGCCGTGCAATGAAAGGCAAGGAAAAATCTTGACTTCACGAAGTCGTGGCTTATCAAGTCACGAAGGTTTAGTACTAGTAACTTCCTAGCTTCGGGCTGTTACTGAGAATTTCTTAGAACAAACACAAACGGAATGTTTCGTCTCTTAAATTAAGTCTCAAACATGGGAACATACGCACACCTTGGTAGCTGCATTGGTACTGCATTATCCCTGTCCGTTGTCTTCAATCTATGACTACTTTTTACGTTTTTAGCTACTAACTAACTATTTCTATTTAACCATTAGTCATCTTGGCTAGTTGAGTATTTTTGGAAGTTACTTTTTTTGTCGGTAATCCTACTAAAATTATAAACACGAAAGTTTGTATGGAATTTTGTTTGGATGTTTGTTACTCTTTAACGCCGCTACTTCTGAAACGATTTGACTAAAATTTGGAAGGGAAATAAATATATTTTACTCGGTATTAACACATAGGCTACTTTTACATACCGAAAAAATCCATGGTTTCCGAGGGATTTGCGGAAAACTAAATTTCACGCCGAGTCGCGGGCAACCGCTAGTCACCAATAAGGTCTCATATTATCTACTTGGTGAAGGTACTCACCAGCATGAAAAACTCCTCCTATATGCTTTATCGATGCGCTCGAGTAAATCATATAATGATAGATGATCTTATAGAATGATGTCGTTCTCGATTTTTGAAGTTTAAATTAAATACAAGTATCACAACTATACTTTTTCTCACCTGATGGTAAGTGATGATACAATCTAAGATGGAAGCGGGCTAACTTGTTAGAAGGAGGATGAAAATCCACACCCTCTTTCGGTTTCTACATGACATCGTACCGGAACGCTAAATCGCTTGGCGGTACTTCTTTGACGGTAACTAGCCGCAGCCTCCCACCAGCCAGACCTGGACCAATTAAGAAAACCTCAATCAGCCAAGTCGGGGTTCAAACCCAGGACCTCCGTCTTGTAAATCCACCGCGCTTACCACTGCGCTACGGAGGCCGTCAGAACCTACGTAATGCCTACACATATTCTCGAAAAGTAGCACAAACGCACGTTTCACTGCCTCTAGAGCATTCTTGGGAGATAGGGTAGATTCAAGGAAGGAGATTGTCGTATCCATCTCACAAATTTGGATCAACTCCCTCAGGAGCCGACATGTCGGATCTAAGTTCTACCGCATCTCGATGTTATGAAAGCCTGTTTAGGTATTATACATAACATGGCTTTTTTTAGGGTTCGGTAGTCAACAAAGACCCTTGAAGTTTCGACGTATTCATTTGTCCGGAGATTAGATCGTAAACTGATATTTTAAATTTCCTGGTGCGCCATACTTAAAATACGTAGTACTGTAATTTAGCATAAGTACTCGTATATGTACATTAAGCACACCAACAAAGTCGTGAAATAATTTTTTGAATAAATATTATTGTTTTATGGGTACATGACACACTGAGAAAATATTCCTGGTGCGACATACTTAAAATAGGTAGCAAACCAGACACACGCTTATAGCCGGCTCCAAGTTGTATACAAAGCTCCTTAAGTAACATGGTGTTGCTTTTAAACGGCACAGTAAGCTGCGTCATAACTAAGTACACGGCATCTATTGTATGTATGCTGCACCTATAGTAACAAGTAATGTGCAAGCTCCTCTTACATAAGTAGCTCATTTTAGTAGCTAATATTTCTCAGTGCAAGAGGCGATACATTTGCTAGTTTATGCTATATATACCGTTGGACGTTGGGGTCCCAAAGTGCTGGAAAGGCGATTTCGCACCGGAAAGCGCAGTGTTGGTCGACCCCTCAAAAGATAGACCGAGGACATTAAACGAGCCGCTGTAAGCTAGTGGCTCGAGACCGTTTTGTTAGCAAGTCAATACAAGAGGCCTATGTCCAGCAGTGGACGTCCATCGGGTGTTAATGATGATGATGATGACTATACAATTATATACAGTGTGGGATGTCGTTAGCTATGTTTAGTGAAATTTAATTCAGCATGAATAAATAAGGAAGTCAGAATAGAAAGACAAATATCTGGCCACAATTCTAATCATACGCATATATTATATACCTAATTCTATTATAAAAATTGTTATGTTTTGCATTTTGGTTTTCTTTTATCGCCTCTCAATCTATGTTAATTTAAAAAGAGATCAATGCGTCTCTTCCAATTTTTCCAAAATTATATTCAATGTACCGACACTCTTGTCTGAATTGATTGACATGTATACAGCTATGTAATTTACGTAATTCAATGCAATACATTGATCATTAATATACATTTCGCATAATGGTTCAGTTAACAATGGGTCTGCTTCAATATTATCATTTCAATGCTACATATACCTATATAGTACTTATTTATTTATTAGGTTATTGCACACTTTTATCTTACTATCAACAAACCATCCTTATCTGAAGTTATTTTTTTTTTGGTCTAATATTGAGGGCTTATACTTGGTGGTGGTACTTAATAACTTGCAAGGTATCCCTTACTCTTCCTAACTCAAGGCTTCCATTATCTGAAACAGTGTTGTATTCAATTGTTTGAGAAGTCATACAAAATTCAAAGCAACAAATGATACAAGTTATAAAGTTTGGGAGTGGACACGCGTGTATGATATCATGAAATATTCATAGCGCAAGTCTCCATGAGACTCTCTATCATACAATCAAAGTTTCGGAAACATATTCACAAAACGTGCAATATCAACGCACTAGCAATTTTAGTTGCAGCAAACTTTTGTCGACTATTCAATATTGAATATCGGAAGTCGGAAGTTTGCAAATATTTCTAAATACCAGTTTTCAAAATAAAGAAAGAAAAAGAACTGTAATGTTACAATACTTTTCTACTCCCATTTCGTAATCAATCGAATATAAAACCTCAAATATTACAAAGTTATTCATTCCTGCAGGTCGTTTTCTAATGTTCGTTATCACACGGGTAGATACTGCAATGTTTTTTTTTTTTTAATTTAAAATATGTAGTTCCAGCTTTGGCTACAAAAATTCAGGCCATATCTGGAATAATGTATACATATAAAGATTTTGTAAATATTTATGAACTATATAATCGAACTATTGTAGTCAAGATAGCCTAGTGGATATGAGCTTTGCTTTCGATTCGAAGGACGTAGGTTTGAATCCGGTCCGGGGCATACACCTCCAACTTTTCAGTTATGTGCATTTTAAGAAATTAAATATCGCGTATCTCAATCATCGTGAGGTAACCTGCATACCGGAGATTTTTCTTAATTCTCTACGTGTGTGTATTGGGCCAGCGTGGTGGATTAAGGTTTAACCCCTCTTATAGTGATCCAATTAGGGGTTGTTAATGATGATGAACTATATAATATTTATTAAGATTATTTAGGGTAGGTGTCTTGTGATATCCGCTTTAGATAATATCATTTCCCAATCAACATACAATTTCCTATTCTCAGCAAATCCAAATAGGTCTGTATAGAGCACCGCCATTGAGCAATGAGCATTGCTGTATTGAGGGATCGCATGGACTAATATTTAAGCTAATTGTTATTGATAATGGGACCGATGGAGGAAATACAATTGCCGCAGACGTTCGATCCACGTGTAGTATGTTATTTGTTGCCAATAATAATTACTATACCTACATTACATGATAGTGGCAAAACTTTTAGTGGCTTTAAAGTATATGGACCGCGATGTGTTAATTCAAGCCGTTTAAATCATAAAGATTAAGTATTTGCAGACAGTTCTTTCAGAAACTTAACTTTAAATAACTCAGCACTATTTTGGTACCGCCTTCAAACTGATCGCACTGAACAAACTGAGAAGGTAGCACATACGATGTTATTTTTCGCTTTTTAGTTAAGTAAGACATTTTAATAATTTTAAGTCAGTCAAAATATCACGTGTCTCAAACGGTGAAGGAAAACATCGTGAGGAAACCTGCATACCAGAGAATTCTCTGTGTGTGAAGTCTGCTAATCCGCATTGAGCCAGCGTGGCCTTACCTCTCTCATTCTGAGAGGAGACTCGAGCTCAGCAGTTAGCCGAATATGGGTTGATAACGAGAGAAAAAGTGTGAACATGGTTTAGCGCATGTAGGTAGACTTGTGCACTAAAAATCTTATACGAAAACGACCATAACAGGGTAGTCATTATTAGTTAATAAACTCACTCAACCCATCGGTTAGTCTACGGAATTAAAATAAATGTTTTGTGTGTAAGTTCCTTTACTAAGTTGATTGTCATTTGTAATGAAATTTTAGGTCTATATAAACAAAATTTTACCTCAATAAATGTAATAAGATACGCATCGAGAACAAATAAATAAACATTAACTTTTATTATAACAAGCTTAGTAGAAGCCCATTTATTTTTTCTGCCTCCATATTTATGATTAGGCAGAGAGCTTGGGAGTTAATTAGAAGCTCCATTAGTACATTCAAAGCTCGCGGGACTTAATAATATTCTGGTGGAAAATATAAAAAAATAATTCCCTCCAATTAACATATAATAAAATGGCTCATAATAAAATTACTTATCCCGTAAACCCCTGGCAACTTTTCAAGTACTCGTAACTGTCATCACTCTAGAAACTTGGGTTTTAATGTTCTTTGAATCAACTTAACTGTAATTTGGAATGTCCATTAGGAAGTTAAGAATGTTTCGCAGATTTAAGACGCTCGCCGTCTACAGATGTCCGAACTGACGGTTATTTAAATAATTCAATATGGATTAATCGTGGCTAGCCTATTTTAAAATTGAATAATACAGAAAGTTAATCCATGTTGTAAGATAAACAAATCATGATCAAGTGATATGGTGGTAAGAATACTTGGCTGCATTAGTGCGTTGGACTCCTGGACAGCCATAGCTGATCTTTTGGTGAAAAAAAATTGCTTATTACTAATTTGTAAACGAATACAAAAAAGGTTATAGGATACTTTCACTAATTACTACTTTCTACTTTCTTACTACTTTCGAAAATTCAATCAGAAAGGGCTTAAAATACGGCTTCAAATTGTATGGAAAGTCCTTCATTATTCAAGTTTGCAAAAATTGGTATGTGTACTATCCAAAAATACTAAAAATAATGTCATTCAAAATTTTTCAATATTCTACCCCTAAAGGGTTACAAAGGGGTTGAAGTTTTTCGAATATAAATTTATGTTTTGAGTTAGATATATTTTTGTAAAATGGACTATTTATAAATAGAAGGGAATGACAAAGGGGTTAAAAGTTTTCATCGATTTCCACGCAGACGAAGTCCCGGGCGCCCGTTAGTTGTTTTCTAATAATCTTGCATGCGAATTAACAAACTTTTTTATATGTATTTTTATTTCATTTTATTTACAATTAAGTACTTACTCTAACTAAAACAATAATATTTTAGTAATAAAAACAAAAATGAGATTTTTTTTAACGGACTTCAATCTGACAGTTTATATTGTGTTTTTTATGTGTGTTCTCATAACTTCGTTTTTTTACCAAAGTACGAAAAAGACAGTAAACTCTCAACTTGTGGATAATAGTCGTTGTGTCTGTTAAAGGTACTTACCAGTTTGGAGCGACATTAATAAATTTTTGAAACAGAGGGTCAAAACGACCGGTCTTGTTGCCGAGCCCAACAACACTAGTTTTGGATTTATGGTTATGGGTGCGGTGTTATAGCGCGTTCTATTTAATGGCTATGATGTACTGAAAATTTATTTCAATGTTGTTAGGTTTTTTTAATTAACTTTTTACTCAAAACGAGTAGTACAAGATCCGGCGTCAGAAATATATACCCTCATCTGTTATTTAATTGGGATTAGAAATAAATGTTAGAAAATATTTCATCATCATCTATAATCATCATCATCACCATATTAGTCGATGGACGTCCACTGCAGGACATAGGCCTTTTGTAAGGACTTCCAAACTTCACGATATTGAGCCACCTGCATCCAGCGAATCCCTGCGACTCGCTTAATGTCGTCAGTCTACATGATTTTTTTTAATTAATTCAATCTCCTTTATTGGTTATTTTAAGAAAATCGTTCACTAGTTAATAGAATATATCCAAAAGAATTGAAAAAATAAAGGTTGCCGGCTTTCACACTGCAACTATGGGGTTGCTAGTTATAAACCGTTAAGTTATGTTATGTTATTTACATACACTCATTAATTATTTAGTCGTCTAATATGTCAAATGAAAGCTTATCTTATGCTTAATTTAACTGTTTTATATGAAAATTGTGTCTTGCAATTCAAGTAGGCAAAGTATTTGCAATGTGTCACTGAAAATATTATCTGTCAATTATTTCTTATCACTAATGAATAATAGATGAGAGTATATATTTCTAATGCAGGATCTTAGACCAGAGGGTATTTTAAGTTTTACACATTTATTTTGTTTTTCTGTCTGTGGGCTGATTGTATCTCCTGAATGGACTTCGCTTTTACTTCAATAGAAATATTACTGGAAAATTATATGATGTCATTTGTCATTCAATTCTGCATATCTAAATATTTTTCAAAGTTGTATTTATTATTCAGAGTTGAAGGAATTCGTGATTTTTATGTTGCTTGATATTTATACAAGTAGTTGAATTTGTTTCCAGACTAGAATCGAAAATTAATTCAGCCTTTCAGAAATAAATATTGTCTCGTATCTACTAAGTTACATAATATTAAGTATAATACTGCCCCGAGCATCTTCTTGGTCCTTTGTCAATTTTCATGAAAACATGGCCAATTATTATTTATTCTAAGGAATTCTCCTGAATTAAAAGACAAAAGATCCGATGTTGCAATTGACTGGAGGGCTAACATTGTAATTTGTGTTCGTTAAGTTGCTATACCACTGGTGTTTTATGAATTGAAGCGTTCTCGCTGGAAAAGTATTTTTCAGAAATAAGTTAGTTGACTCATATCAAACTGAATATAAATAATCTTTATTTCGTATAGTACACGGAATAAGGGTCCCAAGTATATCAGTTTTAATAAAAGATTATTTTAAAAACTCAAGTTAAAAATTGCATAGTTTATCTTGATCGTCAGAGGCTGAGAGGATTGGATTAGGAAAGTGGATTAGGGGAGTTAAAATAAGCTCCTCTGCTTGTAGGCCGTAAGTTCCGAAGTCAGTGTTCCAGAATGAGGCATAAAAAACTTGCCGTTTCATAGACTGTCTGCCTTCTGTCTCCGACCCTTATTAATAAGAATATTATGATACAAGAACAATATTCTATTAATCGCTGCCTCACCACGTGACCTCAATATCTAATTTCCCCTCAGTGCCTCTGGTCGGCCATTTTTGCTTAAGCAACGCTTCTTAGCGCCATTTATTAATGTCACGGCAAGTTGTGACGTAGCGAAAAAACGTCGCGTGATGTATTTTTAATAATGGGCCTTAGGTAAGGTTCCGGAACGTTAAAAGCTATTTACAATTTTCGCGAGGAAGTTAAAAAAGTGAAACTTCCAGCCGAAATCTTTTAATACGATAACTTTTTCTTAATTTCGGTTTATGTGCGTTTGGTGTCACATTAAACGCATTAACAGTATTATTAAAAAAGCTTCCGTAAGTAATCCGATCAGGGATTATGCTACCATAATCGTAGGTAGGTAGGTAGGTAGGATAGGGGTAGAGTAGGGGTAGGGAATAAGTCCACGTAAGTCAAAACGAAGTTTGATCGAGTCCACTAGTAAGAAATATATTTGAAATATAAATTATTTGAATAATTGAATAAATTAAATTCTAAAAAAAAAAACGCTTTTAAATTTTCATGCAAGTGTTTTTTAAGGCTTGATTTCATTAAGATCGTAAGAACTCATTCGAATTTTTATAATAAAATAAATAATTTTTATAAAAAAATTAGTCCTGTATAAAAAAAATGTTTCGACTATTCATTGGTTTTGTTAAATGCAAAAATGATTGTTTAAACTGAACGGTAGTTCCCGAAATGATCCTAAGAAGTTTTAGTCTTCGTAATGTGTTCACTTTTCTTATTTATATCAAGAAATATAATCCATTAAAATCTTAATAATATAAGCCAAACTCATAGTAATAAATCTAGGAATTGTCAGAAGTTAATAAATTTATTATTGGCACGGAAGCAAGTTTAGCAAATATTCAGTTGCATTCGACATTGACAAAGTGCTTTAGCTAATCCCAACGGACAGTTGGCATAATTAATTAAACATATCGAACGCGGCCAAATCTATTTATTAAAAGCCTTTGTGTTCCATTGAAATATTCTGTATAGTTTGCGTTACATGAATATATACCTATGACCAGGGATTATATATTTTAATCCTTTGAATTACATTTTATGCTTTCCGCTATTTATCCTACAGAAATGAAGGTAGAGCTGTATTAATTAAAGGTCATTATGAGGAAGTTGAATTAAAATAATAATACTATTTATGACATTGATAATAATTTATTAACAAACTGACGCGACTTCGCGTGGAAAACTGAAGGCGGGTTTACATTTGTCTGACGTGTCGTGTTGTGACGCATCAGAACAGAATCGGTTTCATACATTTTCACATAAAGGTCACATTTTTTTGACTTTTGGTGTGTTAGTTTATTAGTTAAATCCGCAATTTTATTAGTTGAATCCAAGTTTGTGGGATTGCAAACCTGTTCCCATTACCTACCATCTTGGAAAAAGTAATACGTATATATTTTTTATTATATAATACTATTATATAATAAAAAATATATACGTATTTTTTGACGGCCGTGTGGCGCAGTGGGTAGTGACCCTGCTTTCTGCATCCACGGCCGTGGGTTCGATTCCCACAATTGGAAAATATTTGTGTGATGAGCATCGGTGTTTTCCAGTGTCTGTGTGTATTTATACATTATATAAGTATTTATGTGTAGTATATAATTGTATATTAATATTATAATATCAACTATCTTAGCACCCATAACACAAACTACTCTGTATGCTTACTTTGGGGCTAGATAGTGATGTGTATTGTTTAAGTATATTTATTATTATATTTATTATTATTATTATTTATAGATAAAAAGAAATATGTTTGGTCTTGATAACTTACGATAGGCACAGGCACAGGCACGATATTGTGTGAGACTTATGACATAACCTTTAGAACACCAACAATATGAAACTGCATCCGAGTTTACAGCATCTCTCATTCCGAGGTTGACCAGAAGGCCTAGTAGCAGTTTAACATAAGGCGCGATTTTTCTTGAATAATATTGATAGTTACTGATGCGACGCTTCTTACTGACTCGAGAAGGTTTTCATTTTTGAATTTTGTATTTGGAGCGGCTACGACACCGTCGTGTTCCGTACGGTCTATCTGCCTATTATTGATTAATCTGTGGCCTGAAATATTTTTTTTTAATCCACAGTCAAACAGACTTCCAAAAGCAGACAAACGTAACAAGATTAACAGACGCATTAATTCATCGTATGTACTCGTAAAGCATCAACAATTCACTCAGGCCAATAACATTATAAATAGCGCGCCGGAGCATCGGTCCATCCATCATCGCCGATGGATACACTCGAATCACTGTCGATCCGTTTTCCATTAGGATTTCGGCGGCTTATTGGTACGAAAGTGACGAAATCTTGGTTTATTTTATATCTATAATAAAAAATCAATGGTTATATTCAATGATATTTTATACTAGAGATGGGGCAGTAGCACATGAGGCGGAAAAATGTGGAAAATTGACTTCATTTCATTTAGTCGCTTGTTAAACAACGAATTTAACAAAAAAAAATACCTAAATATCGTCTTCAATGTCCAGTTGTGTGTTCAGGAAGTGTAAAAACTATATACGTGTGTCCTGTAATTAATAGATAAAACGCAAATGGTAGATATACCACCAAATTATCTAAAACTGATTTGAATAGTTTTCCAAGAATTTTTTTCGGATTTTTTAAATTTATCTATCTTGAATCAGTTTTTTCAATGCTGTAGCTGCTGTACTTATGATATTAAAGATCTATTTTTTGTTAAATGTAACGAAATAAATTACCAAAGTACTATAATAATATTTTTATAAATAATGTTTTATTTGTTTTGTAGAAGAAGCTTTGAATGTAATAATTATTTTTCTTTCATTAAGATGACCCGATTTAAAATTGTCCTGTAAAGAAATGTATGGGACTGAAGCGTACTATCATTTTAAAAACACTACACTATTGAAGTTTGTAAATTAGTATGAAATTTGTATCTACTTTTTTTAGTTACAAAATGTGATGGGAGGGTCTGATTTTTCAATACAAGAAAAATTTTTAAAGTGTGTGTGTGTGAATAAACATTCCATTTTTTTTTCTTTAAAATGTATTATAATATCTCCCTACTTGCTTAAATTTACTAATGCAGTCTAATCTAATACTAATTTTATGTAAAAAACACAAATTTAATATTTATTTAAACATTTAATTGGCTGTATCGACACGTAACAATGTACAAAAGTATATTATTTATAAAAGAATATTCAGCTCACTGCTGAGCTCGAGTTTCCTCTCAGAATGAGAAGGGTTAGGTCAATAGTCCACCACGCTGGTCCAATGCGCATTGGCAGACTTCACACACGCAGAGAATTGTGAAAATTGTCTGGTATGCAGGTTTCCTCACGATGTTTTTCCTTCACCATTGAGACACATAATATAAGAACATAATATTATAATGGAATTAATTAATGTTGTACGAGTATGCCTGCAATAAGAGAATCTTGAATGTATCCGGTCATTATATCATTCATTACTATAATTATTACAATAGATAGGTATACAATTATTAGGTTTTTAGATGAAGAGATATAATAGCAACTTCAGATTAGGAGCATTTGTGCGAATTTAAACGTGTGAATCTGATTGGAAACTCCAATATAGAGCTTCTATAGTGTCATGAATATTGTATGCCTTTGTACAGAGCCGGTGTCCTCCTCCAAACTTTGTAACTTTAGTATGTGAGTTATAAGCCACTGTGGCTTCAATATATACGATTGAAATTCAATAATACTTCGAAATCGATGCTCAAAATAATATATATGATTATAAACAGTAGTTTGTTTCTTAATAATGGGCGTTTACAACTTCAACTAAATTATGGTTTTGGTCATAGAGCCTACGATGTCCATTTGGCATTTTAAAAATGTTGCAAATTTGTCCGTCTGTGTATCTACCATCGTAAGTATTTATTATTTTTAATTTTATTTTTTACTAGCTGACGCCACGTGGTTTTACCCGCGTGGTTCCCGTTGTTGTAGGAAAACGGGGATTAATATATAGCCTTTCTAGATAAATGGCCTAACTAACACTGAAAGAATTTTTTAAATCGGACCAGTGGTTCCTGAGATTAGCGCGTTCAATCAAACAAACAAACAAGATAAGGCGCAGTAACAATGGCTTTACGTACTCTCCGAGGCACGGGATGTACCAACACCGCCAACTTCCCAACTCCAGGCTCCTATTAAGATTTTTCTTGTGAAAAAATCTCAATATTTTTTTTTATCCTTTCACTGTCCGTAGCCGAAACAGCTTACCACGGAACCAAAGAGGCAGTGTTCCTGTGGGATTATCAGGTATATGACATACAAATACCATGTCTTAATATTGTTTGTAAAAGAGTTTTAAAATTGGTTTAGTAGATCAAGATATTACGCTTACAACTTCACAAAGGGGAATGCACACCGGTCCGTACAACGTCGGCCCAAGGATGATAATATGATGTATAAATAAGGATCTGGTTTAAGCCAATTGGCTTAATAAAAGTATGTTTCTTGAAGAAAAATACATTTTTTATCACTCTTCTAGGGTAAAATGTTTGCCGGTGTACCTAAGCGGCGAAGTTTGAAGCTGTATTATTTTTAATGTATATTTTTTTTCTGTAACCAGCATGAAAACGAACAGAAAATCCAATCATAAGTATTTTTTTTTTATTCTTTACAAGTTAGCCCTTGACTACAATCTCACTTGATGGTAAGTGATGATGCAGTCTAAGATGGATCTGCCAAGCCGGGGTTCGAACGCAGGACCTCCGTTTTGTAAATCCACCGCGCATACCACTGCGCCACGAAGGCCGTCTAAAAAAATGTCTTAAAACTCAGGCTGTAAGGTCAACGATCTCAGTTACTTGTAAAAAAATTAAAGATGAATTAAAAATGTCATAAAACTATAGATAGATATAAGTAAATTGCCGGGTGGTTAGGATAGGCCTGGGCGGGGGATGGGCATTCCCCTTTACCTCTTTATAATATTAGTATATTATTAGAAAATACTTACTACAATTTTAGATAAAAGCAAAGTGCCTAAATGCCTAAAACATTGTTAATGTTCAGACCCGTTAAATCAGATCTGATCCAAACACATTTAGCTGGATTACTTAAAAATCCGAATACAGTAAAGGTGGTGTTTAATTTTTGATATCCTTACAAATTGGGGTATAAAAGAGGGTTCGGAGGCAATCATTTTGTTCGAAATTCATTAATGGGCTATAAACAAAACCCTTTCGTTACCTCCAACGGAATCCATTAGAGGCTTAATTGAAATATAGTAAAAAGTATTAAAAGTATAAAATTTTAATAAACTGAAGTACAAAATTATTATTTCATTTGCGTACGCGCCGCGGTTTTACCCGATTAGTTCATGTTCCCATGAGAATATGGGGATAAAATATAGCTAATGACGCTCACAAATAACGTGACTTACTAGTGGTAAGACAATTTTCGAAATGGGTTCAATAAATACAGATATAATGTGGACATGGACGGTTCAGCAATAGCCGAGCATGTTCAAGCTTCGGGTACGACTCATTATATCCGTTTTGATAAGGCTTCTGTATTGTCAAGGGGAAAGTTTCTAGTACCTCGTAAGATACAAGAAGCGATAGAAATTAGTCGTCACCCGAATTTTATCGGGATCATGGAAGGTTGCTGCCGACAGCGTGGAAACCGCTAATTCTTTCATTGTCATAACAAACTTGGAACAGTTCAACATAATGAAGATGACATTAATGAACCGTCGGAGAGTGTAACGGAACCTTTACTCCCCACCACTCAACCCCTTACCCAGCGCGCGATGCGAGCAGCTGCGCGCCGCGCTTCGCAGTTTGGATCGTGCTGCGTTGCAAGAACCAGCTCATGACTAATAGCCCCGTAGGGGTTCGAAACTAGTCGAGCATACTCCGACCTGATATCATGTGAGTTTTAGCCGTGTTTCATAATCAATTAATACAGAGATTACACCAAATTATACCTATCTACGAGAGTACCTACTCGTTGCTTCGATATTAACAACGGGCAGTATAAATTGACTCCACAACAGTCCATATGCTTAATTAATTATGCCGACTGTCCAATACTATTGGCTGAAGCGCTTTGTCAATGTCAAATGTAACCGAATATTTGTCTAAGCCGGGCTGTAGACTGACATTCAAATCATTATAAATTATTATCTTCGGTATTAAACTGGATGACGAAAATCCGAAATTCCTGAGTGCCTGAAGAGGAAAGTCTTCGAACAGTGTGTGTTGCCAGTGATGACCCGAGAGTTGGTCGCTAACTTTGGGCCTTATCAGACGGCTCAACGTCACTCAGCGGGCGATAGAGCGAGAAATGCTTGGGATTTCTCTGCGTGATCGAATCAGAAATGAGGAGATCCGCAGACGAATTAAAGTCACTGATATAGCTCAGCGAGTCGCGAAGCTGAAGTGGCAGTGGGCAGGCCACACAGTTCGAAGAGCCGATGGACGTTGAGGTCCCAAGGTGCTGGAATGGCAACCCCGCACCGGAAAGCGCAGTGTTGGTCGATTAGGTGGATCGAAGACATCAAGCGGGTTGCAGGGAGCCGCTGGATCCTGGTGGCTGGAGACCGTTTTATTTGGAAGTCCATGCAAGAGGCCTATGTCCAACAGTAGACGTCCATCGGCTGATAATGATGATGATGATGATGATGATTAAGCTGACTCATTTGTTCAAACTTCAAAGATGTATTTAAGTTATTTTGATTTAAGCATAATATTACTAAACTGATTTTCATAAAAATTAAATGGGAACAATCTGGAAGTGTACTCTTTCAAATAAAAGAAGAGTTTTATAAATTGGTCAATAAATGACGAAGTTATGAGATAACAAACATTAAAAAAGAAACATACGCGTCGAATTGAGAATCTCCTTTTTTTGAAGTCGGTTAACCAGAAAGAAAATTATCAGCATTAGTAAAACAATAATGTTTTTCGAAGGATTCTGTTTGATAAATGGGAAACAAGGACGACCCAGTCATAGCCCTGACGCGCCAAAACAAATCAATTAATTAACGAAATTGAGTCAACGGACAAAACACGCCGCCATAAAAGATCCGACGATTTTCTTAGACCGTTGCCTCTATTTTTTATTATGTCCAAGTTTGTTATTTATTTCTGTCTTTTTCTATCCTAGAACATTTAAAAATAAGAACGTAGGTAGGTACCTATTTTTTTTTCTTTTATTGTTATTTAATTGCTGGATACAATCAGGGTGACTGAGTTATCAGTGTTAGTTAACTGCATCATTACTTACCATCAGGTGAGATTGTAATCAAGGGCTAACTTGTAAATAATGAAAAAAAATAAGTTATTCTTTCTAATTTTCGAAAGTTACATTTGAAATTCTCAGCCCAGAGTTGGTAAGTTCACGTTGGTAAGGTCTCAGATCACGTAAGTTTTATAGTTTTTTTATCAAACATAAGTTTTATATAATACAGCTAACTTTTTTATGCCATTTAAAAAAATAAAAAAGATTTGAAGCTGTATTTAATTGACACAGATATTTTGTCGAGCTTAAAAATTATATTTTAGCAAAAACTTCGTCTTGGTACATGGATCTTTCGTCTAATTTATGTTTAAATAAAGGTACATGGTGAAGAACAATACCAAAATTTTAATATAAACTTAGCTTTAATAAGCAGACTTTACTTCTTGTTTTACGAGCCTCAGGTCTGGCGTAGTATGAAGATCACATTATTATGAGTCTAGTGCCGACAAAATGAGTTATGTTAATGAAAGTCTTAGGATGCAACTAGCGGGACATATTGGCTATTAAAAAATAATTTTGTAAAGATGTCTTTTTACTTTGGGTACTTTTATGTATAATAATACAAAATTTAAATATTGTCTCGTGTAGCTTCGGATCTCGACGATGTAGTCATTATGGCAGAGACTGGATGACCTTAGTACCATGCTCAACGACCTCAGCAGAGTATCTCAACGTGTGAGCCTAAAAATTAACATGAGCAAGACGAAGATTAATGCTCAAGTATCGCTCCCCCCAGTTATTGTTGAGGACTCTGCGCTCGATATTGCAGACGAATATATACCTAGGTATAGGACACACAGTCCAGTTAGGTAGGTCTAATTTCGAGAAAAAGGTAAATCGCCGAATCCAGCTCGGCTAAGCAGCGTTTGGGGAACTCCGCGACATCTTTTCATCCGAAATTCCTCAACACTTGAAGACGAAAGTACGATCTACGGATCCGAGATTTGGTCGCTGACTAAGGCCGCACCGGAAAGCGCAGTGTTAGTCGACCCCCCACTAGGTGGTCTTAGGACATCAAGCGGGTTGCGTGGAGCCGCTGGATGTACGCGGCTCGAGACCGTTTTGTTTGGAAGTTCATGTAAGAGGCCTATGTCCAGCAGTGGATGTCCATCGGCTATTTTTTTTTTGGTTTGCTAAACTGGCACAATTACTTAACCTAACATATATTAAAAATAGCTTCTCATCTTCACGTAATTGTGCCTACTTCAAGCAAACACAACATGCTTACATAGGGTACATAACGCAAATTATAAACTTACTCAAACTATTAATGATGATGAAGATTATAAAAACAGATACGACAGCGTTGGATTAGTATTCAACAAACATAATATAAAAGAAGATACGCGAAAGATACCGAAAGAATATCCAAAATAAAACATTTACACTGGCATGAAGAAAAAAACACGCAATTTGTTTGGTAGAGAAACGAGATAATGCTCTGCCTTTGTAGTCATTTAGCTTATTTTAACTTACGCTGTCATTTTAAATTTAGTTTGTGAAAATATGAAAATGAAGCTCAGGGTAGACGTTCGGGATAAAATACGCTGTGTTAACAATATTATTAAATTATAACACAGTTTTATGAATACATTACTGCTGCAGGTAATACATTAGTATAATAGAGACCAATCTACAATTTAATTATAAATAAATGTATAATCTTTCTATTTTTAAATAGCCGTGATAGCCCAGTGGATATGACCTCTGCCTCCGATTCCGGAGGGTGTGGGTTCAAATCCCGTACGGGCATGCACCTCCAACTTTTCAGTTGTGTGCATTAGAAAAAGAAATTAAATATCATGTGTCTCAAACGGTGAAGGAAAACATCGTAAGGAAACCTGCACACCAGAGAATTTTCATAATTTTCTGCGTGTGCGTAGTCTGCCAATCCGCATTAGGCCAGCGTGGTGGACTATTGACCTAACCCCTCTCGTTCTCAGAAGTGACTCGAGCTCAGCAGTAAGTCGAATATGAGTTGATAATGATGATGATGATGAATAAACATTGATTTTAATTTTCCTCGATATTAGGCTTCTTGACACTTTTTTAAAATAATCTTGGAAGTTCATTATCGTTTTACTAGATTGAAAAAAATTTACCGTAATTTTTTGGAACGTGATTCATGAAAATTTTAGTTTTTCAATATGTTTTAACAATACGAGCCAAAACGCCTGTCGGCCATAATGGTCTGTATTTCAACTGTTTCATGACGTTACTTTAACAAATCCCTTGCAAACAGAGCGTTTGACAAAAATAATAGTTAAACAATTAGTTTGACCTTTAGTACATCAAGTAACTTTGTGACGTCACAAAATGGACAACAGCGTTTTTGACGTTTGGAAAGTTTGAAAAAATACATGTCTTTTAAATCAAGTTTTAAAAGAAATCCTTAACTTTTATTAATTAACTAGCTGACGCCGCGCGGTTTCACCCGCGTGGTTCCTATTCCCGTGGGAGTACGGGGATAATATATAGCCTATACCCTTCCTCGATAAATGGGCTATCTAACACTGAAAGAATTTTTCAAATCGGACCAGTAGTTTCTGAGATTAGCGCGTTCAATCAAACAAACAAAAAAATTCTTCAGCTTTATATATTAGTATAGTATAGATACATTTCAGACCCTAATTCCATGTACTATGCGAAATTAATATTACTAATATTAATATTGCTTATTGTGAGTCAACTACCCTATTATGTGTAAGAGCTTTTCAGTGTATGTCTCCTTCAAATGAAAACACATAATTACGCCTTGGAACATTATGCGTGATATTAACTAGTATAATTATAATGTTCTACTACTGACAAAGACGTATCAAGCGATTTAGCGTTCCGGTACGATGTCGTGTACCTAGAAACCGAAGGGGGTTTCGATTTTCATCCTACTCCTAACAAGTTAACCCGCTTCCATCTTAGATTGCATCATCACTTACCATCAGGTGAGATTGTAGACAAAGGCTAACTTGTAGAGAAAAAAAAATCTTTAACTTAGACAATCATAGTACATAAATGCGAAAGTTTGAAATTATTCAGGGAGGCAGTTCATAGGTAGTAGAGGTCGACTAAGAACGGATTTTGTGAGAGGGGCGGAATTAGGAGATCTAAGGGCAGACGAAGTACATACAGGCGAATCTAATAAAAGCGTGTCGAAAAACAAGCTCCGTCAAGAAAGCCGTATTCGTTAAAGGTTAAAAAAAACACTCAACTTTGTAACGTACACAAAACAATAATAATTGTTTTCTAAGATAATACTTGTACCCAAATTCTGGATAACAAAGGAAAGAAAGAAATTAAAACCGTTCAGAATTCTCTGCTTTTACTTCCATAGCGATGTTTATAAGTAATTTGGGGCCAAGCAATCGTTGTAAATTTCGACGATACAATTTCTCCGGCAAAGTTGCGCTGCATAAAAAATAAAGGGGATGTTACGACCGAGGGCTTCTTACTTATCTATTTATTTATTGAAGTCGGGGTTACTTAAGCGATTCTGTATTACAATGTTATGAAACTAAGTTTGAGGAAACGGAGTTTTGGGTTGTAAGATAATTTCTTGCGGGCAACTAAGGAGCTTAAATAAAATTATAATACGTTTCTTGAAAAAACAATTTAGTTAAGGTTTGAATTCTAGGAAAAGAAACCTATACTAAACTTTCAATTTTGCTTTTTGAAAAGATATGATACTTATACTGAACTAGCTATCGCCGCGCGGTTTCACCCGCGTGGTTCTCGTTCCCGTAAAAATACGGGGATAATATAGGCCTATAGCCTGTCTCGATAAATGGGCTATCTAACACTGAAAGAATTTTTTAAGTCGGAGTAGTAGTTCCAGAGATTAGCGTTCAAACAAACAAACTCTTCAGCTTTATAATATTAGTATAGATATATAATATATATTAAACCTATTATATAAAATATATTAAACTTAATATTTATCATTTGAAATGATAAGGAAGGATAAGCCGCTACGTAACGTAACGCGTTACGGCATCACTCTGTCTGGCTTCACAAGTAATCACGTATTATCACGCTTTTATCAAGCGTCCCGAGATGCACGCGTTTTTTTTTATAGGGTGTTAGCCCTCAATCGCACGAGAGTTTTTTAACGGACGTTAAAAATAGCGTTCAAATATAGTAAGAACTTAAATGAAGGTCTATTTCCAAAGCACAAAATACAAAATGCAACACTGCTCAAAAAAAAAAGCGTGATGTTTTAAAAACGCTGTCTCTTGCGAATAATTTTAAACAGCTTTTTTAAGCACAGTCTTCGCCTTTCATGTTATTATCATGAATATATAATAATATATTTATTTTGCTATTATCCGTGAATAGCCGACGAACCCATGCGACAACATCACCCAGGTCCGACAAAATACTCTCTACGTACGTTTCACCCCGAAACCGGAACATCCATAGGAGAAGTTGACTCTACAACGTGCAATGAACGGTATTTTGTCGGACCCCGTGTGGCGACGCCGCACTAATAAGCGCAGTGTTGGCCAACCCCCCACCAGGTGGACTGGCGACATCAAGCGAGTCGCAGGGATTCGCTGGATGCAGGTGGCTCAGTATCATGATGTTTGAAACACAGTATCAGTGGACGTCCATCGGCTGATATGATGATGCTGATGATGATGATGATGATGATTATTATATTATATTCAAGATATACATACTTTTTATTTTACCGCTAACTAACTTAACTTCATTTTATTTTTCAGTTTACGGTTTCACGCATTTAACCCTGAATTAAAAAATTCTATTATTTAAAAATTCTAAAATAATAAAATCCCTTTAAAAACCTTAACCTAATTGTTTACAAAAATTTGCTTGTTGGGCTAAAAATAAAAACAGACGCGAATTACCATTTTAATTTCCCTGACAAAGTTTAACAGGAAGAACCTGTGTAAACGGATCAACAAGATATGTAAATCGGCGCTTTGAGTCAGCCTGCATCCCGTCCTTGCATTTGCATGGTTTTCTCGATTCATAAGTCGAAATGCAAGCGCACTAGGTCAGACAGGCTTACAGTGAAAAATGAAATTTACTTTGCAAATATCGTAGGAAAAGATCCTTGTAAAGATTCTTGTAACTGGGAATGTTTTGCTTGACGTCTGAATTTAATATTTGCCTAAGAAAAGAAGGTTATGGTATTATAAAGAAACAGTAGGATTAAGTTAAGTATCCTATATAATACAAAAATGGATCGTCATCGACATATTATAAACTAAATAATTACTCAATGAATATTTTTCATAAATACTAATATTATAAAGCTGAAGAGTTTGTTTGTTTGATTGAACGCGCTAATCTCAGGTACTACTGGTCTGATTTGAAAAATTCTTTCAGTGTTAGATAGCCCATTTATCGAGGAAGGCTATAGGCTATATATATTATCTCGGTATTCCTACGGGAACGGGAACCACGCGGGTGAAACCGCGCGGCGTCAGCTAGTTTTCATAATAAAATTGAACCGACTTCAAAATCAGAAAATTAATTTTTTATTTTATTTTTACATTAGTGCCTGGGTACCCGAATTGTTTTTACCTAACCTAACCTAACCTAACTTTAAATTTGACAAAATTATACTTATATTTACGATAACAACATTTTTGTCTAATAAAAAAACAGTGTTTAAAAAAAATAAGAAACGCACTGGCCACCCCTCGAAAGTTTCCCTCGTTCAATTTCTCCTTCTCCAGATCCTGGTTACCACCCTCGGAATATCTTTTCTCCAACAAAAAAAAAAATTATCAGAATCGGTTCATAAACGACGAAGTTGATAAAACATACGCGTCGAATTGAGAACCACCTCCGTTTTTTGAAGTCGGTTAAAAAATGGATCGTTATCGACATAGTAAACAAAATAATTACTCAAAAGTATAAAGCACAATATATGCTTTTGATGCGTAAAGGCTCGAAATACACTCAGGTCACAACATCATTTTCGAACGGCCCTATAAGCTTAGGTCAAAGTCTCTGAAGAGATTCCCTCAGCGAGTAGTTCCTTCTTCTTATCATCAAGTAGCTAGGCTTCCATCCACCAGCATCAACTGTTTCCTCTCAAGCTTTTTTCACAGTATTTAATCAATAATGTCGCCCTTTATATATTTTTTTTAATATCTTCACAAGTTCGCACTTTTGTCGTTCAAAAACTTTTCCTTTACCAAGCATGAACAATTTACTGATTGAAAATAGCAACAAAGCTTGTTATTATTTACTTTTAATTGTAATGTTTAAAAGGCTGTTCGCTAACAAATAAGGGGTGAATACTAAAAATAGAAGAAAACTACAAAGTTATTTTAAATAGTGTTTGGAAAAATTCAAAAATCCTTTCAAAGGTGTGAAACAAGTTTGAAACTGAAATTAGATTACAAATTGCTCGACACAGCCCACACTGTTCGTGTTAGACATCGTTAGTACTCATTGTAGTTCTTTCTTTTTTGGCTGTCAACGAGGCGTCGTTAGCTCCCCGGTGATTGAATACATCGGTACGTTTTGAGGCGAAAATGCTTAGCGTGAAACATTCTGGACCGTTCGTAATTTTTTGTGCTGTACAAACCACGAGATACCTATTTTCAAATTCATTTAACGTTACTGTTTATAAAAAGTTTACTAACTATTTAACAGTAAGAGTGATGACAATTTTATAAATTGTATATAAATTAAGAGTATGCTAATTGTAAAGCAATTTTGTATAAGTAACAGGGTATCTGCTATCATTACTTTCGGAGCTACAGTGATTTAAAGGGTCAGATTTGTCCCATACAAAATGATACGACTTAATGACGTTGAAGGTACATAATGATCACCAGACTGGTATATGGGCGTTCAAACAAAATTACTAATATATTTGTTATTTGTGCGTTTATGTTTATAGTTTATATATTGAAAAATGTCACATTTAATGTAAGGAAGCTAAAACTGTATGAATTTTCATCTACTTACGATAAAAGAGTTTTCATAGATTTGGAAGTTTTTAAGTCTTTTGCAAATATTCAGTCAATCTTTTCTTTTTGTGTATAAATTAGTTAACACTGACCTTATTTACCCGAATATATCATAAAAATCAATATATTCAAACCTAGTCATCATCCCCATTATCTTGAAGCCTCCTCGCTGCTCGGTTAAGGGGCCAAGGGCACAAGGTCATGGGTCCCTTGATCCTAATCCGTTAGTTTATTGTCATGTCCATGCCTCACAGTCTTTACGACTCCTCGTAGTTGCAAGTAAAAGATAATTGGCCATAATATTTATTAAAAACAAAATAAAACTGAGAGCATGATTTCACGGATGCGTCACTTGTAGATACGCTTTTTTATACGACAGAAATATGCAATAAAGACAATTAGACGAAGATAACTTTAAGGGTGACATTCTGATTATGGCGACCGCGACCCGCAACCAGGACCTGCGACCGAGATAAGGTCGCACGACCCACTGCTTAGTATGAATTTATATGGAGCACTAAACAAAAGTGGTCGCGCAACGCGGTCTCGGGCTTTGTTTAGTGCTCCATATAAATTCATACTAAGCAGTGGATCGCGTGATCGCAGGTCGCGGTCGCGCGTCGCGGTCGCGTGTCACCGTCGCGCGTCACCGTCGCGCGTCACGTCACGGTCGCCAAGAACTGAAGGTTACTTCGGAAGGCTACTTTTAGGAGACCATTATTAAAAAGTACGTATTATTGTTTTTTTCTCTGTGTCTAAATCTTTCTTTTTATTATTTTAGAGTCTCATTTGTATCACGTGTGCAATACACGCTGCAAGCGCATTTTTTGAACATATTATTAAAGAAAATAATTTAACAGCAACGAGTGTGGCGGCGAAAAATATTTTTCATTCCGGTTATTTTACGGCGCGTCAGAGAAAAAGTAATTTGGTAAGAGGTAAGCGCGATAACAGTTTCCATTTGTATTGTTGTTTAATTCGGAATAAGGGAATAAGACCCCTGGCGGGGCCGTTTTGGTGATGATTTAAAATTCTTATTGAATTTTTTTTTTATTTTGATTTTGAAGATTTTTCGCATGTGTTTTTCATACCTACCAATATTACTAGTAGTGAAAATCTTTATGATACAAAAGTACCATATTGCTGATTTTTGCCGCAAAAATTTGTTGAATATTAGCTCTGTGCTAACATTCACCAATAAAAGCCTCAATAGCTCAATGGTAAGAGCGGTTGGACTCATCACCGAGGGGTGGTGGTTCAAGCCTCATCCCCGTTGGTTTATTGTCGTACCCACTCCTAACATAGTCTTTCCCGACTAGTTGGAGGGGAATAAGAATATTGGTTATATTATAAAAAATATGGCAAATATTCTTTAAAAAAAATATCTGATGATAAATATGCACATCGCGACCATTCACATCGCGACCAACAAACGATCAGTTTTATCGGATGTCAAGCCTAACCTAACCTAACCCCTCTCATTCTGAGAGGAGACTCGTACTCTACAGTGAGCCGAATATGGTTTTTAATGATGATGAGGCGTTTGTGTGTAGCAGTAGTTACTTCCTTCAGTCTGTGCACCACACGCTGTCTGTCAACTCTCTACTGTCAAACACTGGTCTGCACACTTTAGGGAGAGGCCCTACATATAAATAGCAACGATATGCCACACGGCGCCGCACACCGTGTACGTACAGCGATGCGGCAAAACGTCTACGTCGCGGCGCCGCACCGCACGGTGTGACTTCTCCCTTAATTATCTTTGGATGTAGAGATAAAGCGTCAAACGAACATCTTCCAGTAAATTAAAGTAGGCATTAGGCAAATATTTTGACGGCCTCCGTGGCGCAGTAGCATGCGCGGTAGATTTACATGACGGAGGTCCTGGGTTCGATCCCCGGCTGGGCAGATTGAGGTTTTCTCAACTGGTCCAGGTCTGGCTGGTGAGAGGCTTCGGCCGTGGCTAGTTACCACCCTACCAGCAAAGACGTACCGCCAAGCGATTTAGCGTTCCGGTATGATGCCGTGTAGAAACCGAAAGGGGTGTGGATTTTCATCCTCCTCCTAACAAGTTAGCCCGCTTCCATCTAAGACTACATCATCACTTACCATCAGCTGAGATTGTACTCAAGGGCTAACTTGTAAAGAATAAAAAAAAAAGGCAAACTATACTTGAATTTCTTAAAAGTGTTGCTTTGTCATACGCGCAAGTGATGGTTTTTCATTTAATAACAAATATTACATGCGTCATCTACTGATTTCTGATTTACTATATTGCGTTAACGAATAAAATAGCATCTGATGAGACGAATATCTTAGCATTCCATGGATTCACCGTGCGGGTGCCGGGTCCATTGCGTGGTAGGGAGAAAAACTCCGAGCAGAGTCATGAACTTGTGACTACAGGATTTAGGGTTAAGGAATTCCTTGGCGATCGATCAACACTCCCCGTTTTCTGCTCGTGTTGTTCTCCCTGCCTAGCCAAATTTGGTAAGATCCTATTAGAACAGCTTTGGATACTCGTTCGAACTAGCTGCACTTCTAGAGGAAAAGATATTTTATATTGTCCTAAGCATGAAATCGAAGCGATGTCTCTCAGTTATAGAGCAAGACATTCGCAACTACGTCAGAGGGGTCCTCAATAACGCACAAAGCTTTTCGCCACCTTGTTTCTAATACGCATCGTTGAGACTTGGAATGCCGTTACGCCTTCTGTTTTCCGTGCCACGTGTGGATTATCCACTTTTCCACATAATATACACGTTTTATTCGAGAAACAGTTACCTACACCAAGCTTTTTAATAAATTTGAGTATAAAGTAATCTAAGTAACTTAAATAATAGAACATTTTTCATTAATAACGATCCAGAACACGAACCGTTTAAGCTGCTAACGTGCTCGAGGAAGACAACAAAGAAAGTGGATAGATGATGTCTTTTTTCGCTCGCGCTTGACCAAGATCTCACCTGATGGTAAGTGTAAATGTGGCCTAAGGTGGAACGCGCTTGCCTAGAAGATGCCTCGCTCCCAAATGCCAAATGTCAAAGAGTGGACCAAGTTACTACACACCATAGAAAATTCGCAAAAGACAGGAAGAGTTTCCTACACATACAGTGAGTGAATGAAGATTAATTTATAGATATTCCGGTGCTTCTGCGAGTTCATTGTGTAGCAATCTAATTATAATTTGTATTTTTACGGATTTATTTGTCGTTTTATTTTCATTTTAATATTTAGTTTATTGTATCTATTTATTTATGATATTTTAAAGTTAACTATACTCATTATATTTTTACGTGCATGGTGATATTTTTGGTTTTAAAATCAATGAGATAAATATCATGGTAGATGTTAATATAACGGCAGACAATACGGCGATTCGTTTATTATAATAATAATAATCGTTTATTTGCAAGAATTATTGTTCTTTACCACATTCAGCTAATTTAATAGTGTTCAAATATTGTGAAAAAGAAAAAAATACAAACAGTCACGATTGACAAAATAAATGAAATTAAATTTTGCGTTGTGAGCGGTTCATTGACGTAAGAGGGATCAGGCAAGCCGCGGCGCAAGCTGTAGAGTGGCCAAATATTAGTCGCTAAGCTTTTAGATACGCCGGTTCTTCCGCGAGTTTCTGGTCAGTTAACTCAGGAATACTCTCTTTATACGCCTCTTTGTAACTCGATACAGTTTCTTTTGAACCTACGAATCGGCAAATCCATGCAAATTCCAGGCACAGAGGACGTCGACGCCGGGACGTTGTCTCAAAGCGACCATTTACATAACATCTCGTTGACCCGTTTACACAATTTTTTTTTGTTGCCTAACTTTGCCAGCAGAAATGGTGATGTAAATTTTTCTTCTTGTGTTATGTTAATCTGGTCAAATTAATTCTGAAGCGTTAAAATGTTTAAATTTTTGGTGTGTTGTTCTAATTTTAAACGGTTCATTCATCTTTTGTTTATTTTAATGGACGCCCTGCTGTCTCACCCGCACAGTTCCTGTTTTGGGATACCGGAATAAAATCTATAGTACTCGCTGATAATATAGCGCTCTATTAGCGAAAAACGTTTTAATTGGTTAAGGCATCAAAGCTCAACAAGCACACAGTCTCTCATTCTTATTTATTATATTAGTTAGGTTTTGGCCGTGGCACAAAAAACATATATACCCGTGGCTAAGTGTCAAGCATATGAACGTTCCGGTATGATACTACAAAATATATAACTGGAGTTTTCTCCTCAAGTAAAACAAAATAACACTTACATGAAATACAAAAGAACGTAACGCTTATAAAGTTAACGCTTAACTCATAACATATCGGGCGTCTATATGAAAATCGTTTCTTCAGAAGTAAACTACAGCCTTAGTATTCCTTTTTTTATATTCCTTTCAAATTTGCATTTATGTTTGTCTTAGACGTAGCAATTTCAAATTAGAAAAGTGTCACACAAAAATTCGTACCCCTTGGCAAGAAACATTGCATTTACAACAGCCATATCAGCAAAACGAGGTTATGCTAAACGTAGATGCCGGAAAGGAAAACACTTGAATGCCATTTAAAGGAACTTGGCACCGCGCACCCGCGAAGTGTGTATAATCGTGATAATACAGCTACTTGAATAAACAAAGTTATCTTGAAAAGAGCCGCGGGCGCGGATCCCGGCTTGATATATTGTTAAACTTTTATAAAACACATCAGCTCGGCATAATATAGGTCGCGGTATAACAAGTTTACAGTTACGACCGAAATTATATTAAACTAGCTGGCGCTGCGCGGTTTCACAAGCGTGGTTACCGTTCCCGTAGGAATACGGAGATAATATATAGTCTTTCCTCGATAAATGGGCTATCTAACACTAAAGCAATTTTTCAAATCGGTCCAGTAGTTCCTGAGATTAGCGCGTTCAATCAAACAAACAAACTCTTCAGCTTTATAATATTAGTATAGAGTATGACATAAGTTGACGTTTCAAAAGTGCTTGTAAGCAAAGCCTAATATAAATGAATTTTGAATTATCCTCAGTTGAAACTTCATTAGCTCGACGGATAAAATGCCGGACTTAACACCAACGCTCATGGGTTTGCGTTCAAGCTCCACTCGTTGATATTCATCGCACCAACTCTTATCATGGTTTTACGACTAGTTGGAGTAGTAAGGGAAAACTGGTAATATTTAAAGTATGATATGGCAAATAAATTTTTATACTAATAAGTGAAGAAAATGAGTTTAGTTGTTTGATGAGCTTAGCTATAATACAATGAAATAAACGTACTGTTAGTGTTGTAAGATATAATAATAATATTTTTTTCTTACATTGGCGTGTAGGCATTACAATATCACATAATATAAATGACAAAAAATAATGTCCTTCATGCCAAAGATAGTACCCATTTTATAATTATTTTTTTCAAAAAAATTGTTGATTCATGTAAACGCTTAAATGCAAAATTAAATAAAAAATAATTAAAAATTTCTGACGGCCTAATCATTTAGGTAAAATACTTAAGAATCAGCTTTTCTATTACTTGCTTATCGATACGACTGTTAAACTGTGTTAAAGGGCTGTTCACACTTTCCTCATCTCGACTACACGTTGTTCGGGAGTTCCAACTCGTTTTTCTTTAATATTTATGAGATTTTATTGTACGAATTTATATGTTAGAGACTTTGAAATAATTATCATATGGAACAATCTCAAGTTCGTGACATTTTACTGAAAATAATTCAATATATTCATGATACTTTCCTACGCCTTTTTCATTGTTTAAGACTTATTATGTAAAATATGATATGCTTTGTATATTTTTGATTTGTGTGTTTTTATGATAACTTTTTCCAAACTCCTACAACACATTACGTTTAGGTCCAATTTCTCGTACTTAACTATTATTGTATACCTTAATTCTATGGAAACACAAATTAAGAATTAAATTAACTATAACTAACATCATCATTATCGTTATCAACCCATATTCGGCTCACTGCTGAGCCCGAGTCTCCTCTGAGAATGACAGGGGTTAGGCCAATAGTCCACCACGCTGGCCCGATGCGGATTGGCAGACTTCACACACGCAGAGAATTAAGAAAATCCTCTGGCATGCAGGTTTTCTCTCGATGTTTTTCCTTCACCTTTGTGATATTTAATTTCTTATAAATTATTAATAAATGAACACAATTGAAAAGTTGGTGGTGCATATCCCGGGCCGAATTCGAACCCACACCCTCCGGAATCGGAGGCAGAGGTCATATCCACTGGGCTATCACGGGTCTAGAACTATACATTTAGATTAAATGAAAAAAATGTCGGAGGAATGTCTTAATTTAATCCATCTAAAGTCCATCCAAAGTTCGTAACCATTTGTGCTTCTACACAAAAGAATTAAAAAGTTTTTACAATAAAGTACAAAGTAACTGTACACCGACTGCCGCAAATCCTTGAAGCCCGAGAGCTTTCCTACAAATTCAATTACCTATGCCATTTTATACAACGCCTAAGTCTGAAATCGCATTACGGATTATGTACTTTTGATTATTGTCTGACGCATTTGCATATTGATGAAAATGTTATGGTATTATTAAGAGTAAAGGCGGAATTATATATTTTGTCTGACTTGTCATAACAGAATCGGTATCATTCATATTGTATGACAATGATTAGACTTATGTGTTGTGACTTGTCGTGATGTGTCGCATCAGACCTGCTGGCCTATTTCCTATTTTGGTTTTTATTATCAACCCATCAAAATAAAAAACAAATCAATTGACAAAATGTCATCCACATACTATGATACAAATTATAAATGTCATCCGATACTAACGGTGTATATCTTATAGTATGTAGATGACACTTTGATGTCCACTTCAATAAGTTGATAATAAAGACCAAAATAGTGAATTAGGCCACAGATCCCGGTTCGCGTTAGAGCGGCGGGTTGCGGGTCAGCTGAAACAATCATGGCACCTCAGATTGATGTGCGCGCGCGGCAGTGGTGTTGTGATTTTGATTCAAAACATTGGACTGATGAGTAAGAACACGACATATTAATGTAAACACTTGCCATCACGTCATGACACGTCAGCCAAATGTGATTAACGTGATTAAGGACACGAACCAATGATGAGACCTGGGTCGAGTTTGAAATATTGAGCTTTTTTTTTCCAAGAAATTATGAGTAATAATTGGCAGCTCGAAGTTGGGAAGTTCTCGTCTAAGTATCTCAAAGAGCACGCTAAACTGTCGGACGCATGGATCGTAACAAAATAAAACATAACCAACCTAAGCCCCCCAAAGGAAGTGGATGTAGACTCTCTTTATTATCTCTCCTATTTATGAGAGAGTCAAAAGTTAAAAATAGCCAAAAACGCGAGGTCGTTGAAAAAAGAAAAAGAACAAGAAAGAGGGTAGATCGATTATGCCCCTAACAGCTGACTTCACTTCTCATCTCGCAACTTCAGTCCCGTCGTGACCACGATCCATGCAACTGGGTCGAAATATCGACAATAAAAATCTCGTCTTTTTATCGCGGTATGTACCCGTTTAAATAACATTCATAATGGATACAATTAATTTATCAGCATTATGTTAAGTTCTACGTACGTATATTAATGTTTACCTAATTGAATACTATACAAAAAATAAATAAAATTCAAAATTATTCAACAACATTTTCTGAAAATCTATTGGTCCGATTTCGATGAATTTCAATTTATTTAAATGCGTATTTCCCTAATTAAAAGGTTGCTATAGACATTACCACAATACCTAAAAAGAACAGCTTAAGACGTCAAAACACAAGCAAGCATTCTTATAAATCCGAGCTTATACTAAGCCGTTCTACATTTGTAGAGGAAACGTGTTTCCTCGAGCATGCTATCCTCGGGGGGCTATCGCGCCATTTTGTTATAATACCCTCCAAAATGGAAACGACTGTAATTCAAAGATTCAATCTTCTTGCTTCCTCAGTTTAAAACCAAAGAAGAATACCAAAGATTAAGATGTGCTTAATACTTTGAAATTTCAATAGTCTGTCTTTAACAACCCATATTCGGCTCACTTTTGAGCACGAGTCTCCTCTCAGAGAGGGGTTAGGCCTTAGCTCACCACGCTGGCTAAATGCAGATTGGCAGACTTCACACATCTAGAGAATTTAGAAAATTCTCAGTTATGCAGGTTTTCTCGCGATGTTTTCTTTCACTGTTTGAGATACGTGATATTTAATTTCTTAGAATGAGAGGTCTTTCGATACCTGCGAGACTATTCCGTACCTAACATTCCGGGAAACAGTAATATTGGGCATATATAAAGGATATTATGACAATACATTTAATATACTTTTATAAAAATATAATATCAAAGATCTAGTTAGGCTATTTCTACAACTACGAGTAAGAATTTCTACGTCTGAAACTGCCTACTTGGTTTGAAATATTATATTTTTTTATAAACGCGACATTACAGTAATTGGTATCATTTTCTCTTTGCCTCGATTCGATGTTTGTGAAGAAAGCTTACAACTTTAGCGCTATTGTGAGAAAAAGTTTGTGAACTTTTTCTCCACGCCCCGTCTCCGTAATATTAATATTTATTGTTATGGTACGTTTACACGCTTGCCAAGCCTTGGCAAGGATCGACAATCGCAAGCATGTAAAAAGGGCGTTTGGCTTGGCTTGCGTGGGCTTGTGCCTGCTTGCTTCCGATCCAGTCGAGTGTCGGTTTTTTTTACGCAAATCAAAGGGCGTTTGCGGCAAGCGCTTGCGATGCATTTATATGTTGTTCCGCGTTTAGTAGTCATTGTGATCTCGCTTTTATTTTATTTTCTTCTTCTTTTCCTTTTCTCGCGAATTCTCGATGTTTTTATTTTATTTTAGGTGCCGAAGAAATATACAATCCAACTTGGTATGATTACAAAACCATGGAGTCATTTTTAGATGTTAAATTTACGTTAAACCAAATGCAATAGCCGTCACAAGTTCGGTGTCCGCAATGCTTGGATGTATATTGCAGACTGACGCATTCACAAGCGTATAAACGCCTTTCAAACGCCAAACGAGATTTGTGGAGGCTTGGGACTGTTTACAGTTTGCCAAGGCTTGGCAAGCGTGTAAACGTACCGTTATATTTCATTTTACGACGATTTCTTTGTTAAGAATAGATATTAGAACTTAACCCAATGGTGACGTCAATTTGATTTACACCAACGGTGACGCCGGTCTCACACACCGGGTTTTTCTTCGGGATAGATCTCACACACCGGGTTAATTAATAATCACAGCACGTTTATTGCAGTTTTATGTATTAATAAACAACATTGCTTAACCACTTTACTAAAATTATATCTACATTAAAAATAAATTTATTTCATACATTAATCAACATATTTTTGGAATCATTTAATACTTTTCGTTAATTAGTTATCAGGTAAAAAATTTCTTAAAATAAACTGAAGAGGCATCCTACTAATAAAACAAAAATACATGTGTTTGTTCATATAAATTTGTAAAATCATAGACATATGCGTTTGCGGCTTAATCTATATCAATACTTTTAATAAAACTGTAAGAGGTCAAATTCTGTACATTAAAGATATTTTGAATTTATTTTATTGGAGGGCATTATAATAATACTCGATATTGATTTATATATACTTTTTTATTTTTGTCTGTCTGTCTGTATTTTCGTTGAACGGAAATCAAGCTGAAACTACTGGATGAATTCAAATAAAACTTGTTTGAGACCATATACGAAGAAGGCTGAAAGATTATTTTTGTCGCGTAAATTAAATCTTAACAGTGTGAAACAGGAGTTGAGAAACTTTTTATGGAAATTCCTTCATTTTTGTAAAAACTACCATAAAATACTAAAAATAATATCGTCTTTCAAATTCAAATTTCTACCTCTAAAGGGTTAAAAACCGGTTGTAGTTTTTTTAATATAAATATTTTATGTTTTGAGTTATAATTGTGTAGTATATAATTGTGTAGTGTGTGTAGAAGGGGGGAGAAATAGGGGCTGAAAATTCACATCGAATTCACGCGGACGAAGTCGCGGGCGTCCGCTAGTATCTTAGCTTAATAATTCTGTTGAAGGAATACCTAATGAAGCAAATAATTCTATTGATAATTGAGTAATAGCATGAAAATAAGTTTTATTTATGTACTAGACTGGAATAGATAATTTTTTACATTTTTTTTTCTTTTATTTGACTACAAATAAGTTTTAGACTAAATAAAAGTCTCTAGCTAAATTCAAATTGACTAAAAAAACGCCATCTAATCTATAATATAAATATTTTGACAATTCCTTAAAAAAAATCAAATTTTTGACGGCCTCCGTGGCGCAGTGGTATGCGCGGTGGATTTTCAAGACGGAGGTTTGATTGCCGGCTGGACCGTTTGAGGTTTCCTTAATAGGTCGCATCTCGCAAACTTTAGTCCCGTCGTGACCACGATCCATGCAACTGGGTCGAAATATCGACAATAAAAATCTCGTCGTTATATCGTGCTATGTACCTACCCGTTTAAGTAATATTTGTCACTATATCATTTATCGCTGTTTATAAAAAAATAATTTAAATCTGCAAGTTTAAACTGTGGTTAACGAAGTAGAAGAAAAGCACACAGCAATAAGAGTATAAAAGTCTATGCCCGTAGCACGAAAAAAAAGCTCACATATCCTCTATGACATAGCTAAAGCTTTAGTGCACTTTAATTTCAGACTTTGCTTAAAGGATTGCGTTTCCGCGACAGCGGAATTCAATGAAAAATGCCGGGCAATTTTTAGTTTGATCCATTTAAACAACGGCAGTTTGTCTTTTAAAATTGCCACAGGTTCTACGTAGCTCGTATCGCGGTATAGAGCATACCTTTGATCTCTAACTGAGCGCACGGCACCTTGGAATTAAATTTCACCGGTACGCGATGTCGGCACGCGCTGTACAAAATATGGCGGAGTGCTAGAATCATCCGGAATTTACTGGATACAACCTGTTTTCAACTAACTCCGACGGTGTTTGCGCACTGGTGTCTTAAATTTTTGTTATTTTCTATTACTAGACTTTTATCTACAAAATGGTGCTTTTATGAGTTTAGAAATAAACAAATGACAACAGGTGGCTGTATATAAATTTTATAGGAGGTCTCTTGTCATCTGGAATTCATTGTACACTATCTGCTTTAAAAATAATGTTTTCACGATGTTTGCGAACTGTAGTTTAATATTTTACTGTTTACGGCTATGAGAGTATCTAGTATTTACAATACAGTAGTTTTTATCTATAGCAATAAAACACGTATCATTAGAATGCTAGGTATATTAGTAACAATTAGATAGTTGATAAAAATACAATACATGAGACGTATAAACACTTATATAACGTACTAGCGTACGCCTGTGATTTCGTCCACTCTTAGACATCCTTAATCCGGCCCTGTTACAGAATCCGTTCTTAACGGATGTCTACCCTACCAAATTTAAACTACTTCCCTGCCAAAGCTGGCAGTTTTCGAGATTTCGTGATGAGTGACCTTTCGCTTTTATATGTTTAGAAGATACAAAAGACATCCCCAGATACAGATGTTATGGATGGTGGATACAAATTATATAATCTACTACCTGACGCCGCGCGGTTTCACCCGTGTGGTTCCCGATTCCATCAAAATACAGGGATAATATATAGCCTATAACCTTCCTCGATAAATGGGCTATCTAACACTGAAAGACTTTTTCACCAGAACCAGTAGTTCCTGAGATTAGCACGTTCAACCAAACAAACTCTTCGGCTTTATAATATTAGTACGGATTTATTTTACACATATCAATATAATCTTTGTTTTTCTATGTATTCATTAGTTAATATAGACTTTATGTACCGGAATGTATCATAAAAATCAATACATTGACTTAGTCATCTTCCCCATTCTGAGATCCTGCGACAGCGTCTTGGCCAAATCATTCCCATGGCAACACTTTTTTCACGGGGCCCTAATAAAAAGTAAGGCAGGTTAAGGGCCGAGTAAAAAGCTGGCAAGTAGGCACGCGTGGGGGGAAATAGTGAAAGGAGGCCAGCACGTACAAAGGGTTGTAGCGAATTATACCTACTTGAGCCGTGTCACAAAAGAAAAGTGACTGTCACGGCTAAAGGCCCTGTGGCAAAGGTATAGGTATAGGTGAATTATACGAGACCTATATACAAGTGGTAGTTCAAAATCAAAGTCAAAGTCAAAATTCATTTATTTCGATTAGGCTAGTTTACAAGCACTTTTGAAACGTCAAGTTACAATATGTTATGATTTTATAGTGCTAATTAAAATCGAATTTAAATACGAGGGCTCCAAACAATATACAACAAAGCTGACGAAAGTAACATACTTATTAGGTACTAGCGGACGCCCGCGACTTAAGGGAAACTCGATGTAATTGAATTGAATGCAAATGCGACTTCTTGAATTGAGTGTCAAGAAGTTGTGTTTGGCATTTATTGAGTGGGGACGTTTTTTGGTCGCTGATTGTGCATACACTTTTTAATCGGATTTTAAGGAGATCGATGGTTAAAACTTAATAAAAATACGAGGTACTTAATTACTAACTTAATATCGACCGTACCTATTGATGCAACTTAAACAAATTTTAATATTGCAAAATAAAATTTAGATAGGCTTTGTTTCTTTCACAAAAAAAAAAACAAAAATATACGCAAGAAGCTTGTCAAAATTATAAATAAATTGTTAAAATTATTATTAAAGGCAGGGTAGGTTGGCCCTAAGGAAATAATGAGTTTATGTTCCCCTAGACCTAGATGTATGGTGACACTAAAAAATAAATAAGGTAACAAATTTTTTGCCTAACAAACAATTTCTATGATGTTATCAAACCCATAAAACCACATAAATATACAAGAACGTACTAGTTTAAATTCCTAATAATTTATATTTCAGTCAACCGAAATTTTGAGCAAGTTTACGGCTGATAAAATAACGGAAAAATAATAATGGAATTATACAATTTTGGGACGAATTAATATTAAAATATTGTAATTAATTTATTCATTCTGAATAAAACGAGAATGGAATCCAATTATTATTATGTTAATAATCTAATAGAAGGTTTTCAAAACTGTTATTAAATTTATATAACGGCTATAAAGACATCATTTTAGCAATACCAGTATATTCAAATTGAGGATTTCTTAATTGGTCCAGGTCTGGTGGGGGACTTCGCTAGTTGTCGCGAAGCTATGACGTCGTGTACAAATCGAAAGGGATGTGGAATTTCATCCTCTTCATAATACGTTAGTTAGTTTCCATCTTAGATCAGCACATAAATTAGGTGAGATTGTAGTCAAGGGCTAACTTGTAAATAATTAAAAAAAAACACAAAAAGCTTAAAGTTCTAGGGTGCTACTGAAATATCTTTAAAGCCTCAAAAATTCGATACTTGTAAAACCCGAGTTTTGGTATTGAACTACCAAATAATATAGGCAACAGACACTACAAATAGTTACTGCTTAGGCGATGTGATGTGTGCCAATATTTTAAAACAAACAAAACAATTTCTTTCTTTCTTTCAATCATGTTTCCTAAGTCAGTAAGCTTCGATACAGCCTACTGTAAAACGCGCTTGCCCAGAAGCTTACCCATATTGTAAGGTGGTAGAAAAAATAAAAGTTGGATGGGCATACTGTATGACTTTTTCAAACTGTAAGACATTTTCATTTCAAAAGAGCAACTGTTGAGTTTCTTGCAAATAGTCAACTGACGTGTCAAAAGTGCTTGTAAAATGAGTCTACTTGCAATAAATGAATTTTGAATATTGAATTTTTTGAATTTTGGCATTCCATAAGTTCGCATTTCGGAACAGGAACGATGAGATTCGAAACGCTTCGTACAAGCTACTAGATTAAGCACCACAGACATGATTATGGGACGAGATTTTTTTAAAAAGATGAAATACTTCAAAAATATATAATAACTAGCGGATGCCCGCAAGTTCGTTTACATAAAATCTGTTATTTTTAGTCCGTGGATTATTTCGGAAAAAAGTAGCCTATATGTTCTGCACCAACGTGCACTTTATCTCAATTCCAAATTTCGTTCAAATCGGTTCAGCGGATTAGCCGTGAAAAGTTAACAGACAGACAGACTTACGTTCGCATTTATAATATTAGTATAGAAATATATTATGCATGCTTCGGGGAAGAGGATTTTTGGCTATTAGATTAACTGCATTAAATAAGGCTCACGCACAATTCGCGCGTGAAATCCCATTCAGCGTGAACACGAGTGAACAGCGTGTAGCGGCTATTGTGAGCTTTTGTTACAGCTGGATGAACCGAACAGTCCATCAGTTTCATCCAATGCTACAAGTGATCGCCCGTGAGTTAGCGTGACACACACATTTCTCCAATTGGTATGTAGCGGCCATTGGAAGCTGCTTTTGTTAAGCCGGGTCCAGACGTGTGTAATGCGTAATGTAATGTGAAATCTACGTGTAGACGGCACTACGAGCATTACATGTAACGCTCGCGTTTTGAGCTGAGCTCCAGTCTCCTCTCAGATTGAAAGGGGTTAGGACATGCATTTTTAAAATGCACACAAATTAAAAGCTGGACCCACACGCTCCGAAATCGGAGGCAGAGGTCATATCCACTGGGCTATCAAAGCTCTGAAGTGAGGTAGTCAGGTCGGTGGGTAGGTACTTTAACATATTTATAAACTAGCTGACGCCGCGCGGGTTCACCCGCGTGTTTTCCGTTCCCGTAGGAGTACGGGGACAATATATAGCCAATAGCCTTTTTCAATAAATGGGCTATCTAACACTGAAAGAATTTTTCAATTTTCAGTAGTTCCTAAGATTAGCGCGTTCAAACAAACAAACTCTTTAGCTTTATATTATCAGTATAGATATAGATTTAGTAGGCACTTTACCTGTTGTTTAAAATTCATGTCCATTCGTCGTGCGACATGCAACAAAAAAAAAATTAAAATAATTTAAATTAAAAAACAAAAAACCTTTTTTCAAATTCCCATTAGGTGTATGAGTGTGGTAAAATAAGAGAGGGAATAAAAGAAAGCAAAATCCAAGCCCGCTAACAAATTGGAACGCAAATAATTTGTCCAATTTAATTTGTGAATACAAAATTAGCTTCGTATTTAGAGACTTTCAATTTATGTGTGTGCTTGTGATGTGGTTTACGAATTATATTATAAGGGATAAATTCGATTCTGACTTTTACATTTACGTGTAAACGGTTCACTAATTTCTGTTTTGTATAAATTCTGATTTGGCTTATACTGTTGACTTGATTTATTACAGTAATTAATTGATTTATTTTGCTCCTGTTGCTCCACGAATAATTAGAAATTCAATCGAATAGGTTGATTCTAAAAAATGCGCTTATGCCAGCCACACACGATTAAGTTTACCGACAAGTCTGCAGGACGCTTCAATCATGCCTAACGAAAGGATCTTATTGTACTACCTAAAGTATATAACTGATATACATATTCTATAAAACACTGAAAACTGTTCTATAATGTCTTTTTTTTATTTCATAACTTTAAGCAATTATTACATTATCTATGTATGTATCTTATGTATGATATCTTTTTAAATGTAATTATTAAAGTTTTATAATAGTAGTAATAAAATCATCTATATTGAAAACTAAACAAATTTCAGATCTTTACACGCTAGGAGATTCTCTAATAAATTACGTTTATTCAAATTTTATTAGCTAGTGAGTTAGAAATTCCGAACAAGTATTAATTGAATTTAAAATTTCATTTAAAAGCCCTTTGAAATTTCATTTAATCCTCTTAATTTAATTTGTACTACATCAAGAAATTGTTGTAGGTAGAAAGCACAACAACATGACTAGAGAGGTGTAATCATTAACCTAATTTATTTCTAAAGAATCATTATCACTATCTTCAAACAACCATCCCTTTCTCTACAATTAGTCGTAAAGATTTTTTTTTTACAAGGCGAGCTTGGCTCTAATCATGCTTTACTGTAAGCGATGATGCAGCCTATGGTGGAACGCGCTTGCCTAGAAGATGCAATTCATTATACTAAGTAGGTAATATTAATTGTAATGTATATAGGTAAATAGAATTAAGTTTTAGATTTATAATATAGTACTAAGCTAGCGAATTAGGTGATACCTGTAAGGCTAGTTTTAAGTTATGATGATAATAAATAAATAAATAAAAATAAATAAATAAATAAATAAATAAATTATTGACTTGTTGTAGGTGCTAGGGAAAACGGAAGCTGAAAGGGCATTCCATAACTTCGCAGTACGGATCAGGAACGAAGAACCGAAACGCTTCGTACGCGTCCATGAGACATCAACTACGTATGGACGCAGACCTCTGCGATGCCTGGCAGTTCTATGGTAAAAAGCTGAAGAGGGAACTAGATTAAAAAGTTCCTGAGCGCAGTCTCCGAAATAAGTTCTGTAGAACACAAGTTTATCTGTTAAGTAAGTCTGTTAAATTATTGTTATACTAACAATAACTTAACGCTTGGATCCGATCTAATCTGTTTAATCTGCATATTGACTGTGAAAGTATTGAGGATTTGTTTTTAGACCCTCCACGCTGCCCCAATGTGGGCTAGGGGTTCAGACCAATTATAGAAGGACCTGTATCGCACTCATAGTCACGAACAAAATTGTCTGTCATTTTCTGAGGAAAATGAGCTTAGATTTGGTATATATCTGATACTAAACTAGAAGTTTTTGCCCGTTTTTACACAATTCAATTACACAAAAAAGTATTTTTACGGAGTTTTTTAACCGACGAACACGATAACAACTATTTAACATCGATTCTATAGAGACAGTTTTTATAATCGCATTAGATCGTTGATCATATACTTTGACAGAAAAGTAACGTCTAGCGAGGCAGGTCCTATACAATAATTGGTCTGAGGCTAGGGGTGACAATGTTCGAGTTTGTAACGAACTATGAGTCATGGCCAGTGAATGTTTAAAATAATGCCCGATTTTTTTTTTTTTGAAAATCCACACCCCCTTTCGGTTTCTACACGACATCGTACCGGAACGCTAAATCGCTTGGCGGTTCGTCTTTGTCGGTAGGGTGGTAACTAGCCACGGTCAAAGCCTCCCACCAGCCAGACCTGGACCAATTAAGAAAACCCGGCCCAGCTGGGGATCGAACCCAGGAACTCCGTCTTGTAAATCCACCGCGCATACCACTGCGCCATGGAGGTCGTCAAAACCGATAACTTCACCTGCTCTCCTATGCACTGGGTTGGAAGTTGGAAGAGAAAAATTACCTCAAACCTGAATGACGATATCCTTAGAAGAACCAAAATCATAGACATAGCAAAACAATTATTTGTAATTGTAAAAGTAACCCAAACAATGTATTCGACACACTAATGTATGTAGATTTTTAATCTAATCTTTTTATTCTAATAAACCAAAGTTTACATAATTCGAAGACGTCCGCTAAAGAAATGCATGTCTAATACTTGGTTATAAAGAGAAAAGAGAAGGACAATTTGAAAGCCAAGAAATTAATAAATGTAAATAGAATTTGAAATTGTTCTCAAATTAAATAACTTCCTGCTATACACAGAGACGATTTCCTTGTAATCTTTTTAATGAATGTCGAATTCAAGGGAGCGTATAGATTCGTCTGACATTATAATGTGCTCTGGACTCGGCTTTGTGCAGATTACAGCCCCAAGGGGTTAGGGCCAAATCCAATTTGGGCATTCCGTAATTTGTAGCTCCAGAATTTCTTGGAGGCTTGGGTTAGTTGGTTCTTCTTTAAAGAAAAATAATTGCCTCGTAAGTCTAATGGTTAGAAATACGATATCTGGTCATGAGTTACTGGGTTCGGGTCCACAGTTGTGTAATGATTTAACTCGTTCCGTTAATATTGGGTTGATAACGATATCAACCCAATATTCGGCTCACTGCTGAGCTCGAGTTCAGAATGAGAGGGGTTAGACCAATAGTCCACCACGCTGGCCCAATGCGGATTGGCAGACTTCACACACGCAGAGAATTAAGAAAATTCTCTGGTATGCAGATTTCCTCACGATGTTTTCCTTCACACGTGATATTTAATTTCTTAACTTAAAAGAGAGCCGTGATAGTCCAGTGGATATGACCTCTGCCTCCGATTCCGGAAGGTATGGGTTCGAATCCGATCCGGGGCATGCACCTGATGATTTAACCATCGGGTTTTTATTCCTCCCATGAAAGCTTTAGGTACTTATCTCGTTTTAAGCGTACCTATCAAGAAGATATGTAATTCACCACCAAGACATTACCTGCAAAAAAAGAAAATTATTTTTGTTAAGTATCATCATTAACAACCCCTAATAGAGTCACTGTTGAGCACGAGTCTACTCTCAGAATGAGAGGGCTAATATTCCATCCCGCTGGCCCAGTGTAAATCGGCAAACTTCACACACGTAGAGAATTAAGAAAACTCTCAGGAATGTAGGTTTTTTCATGATCCTTTACCGTTTGAGACACGTGATATTTAATTTTTTAAAAAATATACATAACTGAAAAGTTGGAGGTGCATGTCCTGGACCGGATTTGAGCCCACGCTCTTCAAATCGAAGGCAGAGGTCATATCTACTGGTAATACACACGATTACAGTTTCGTTATTCCTTGTACCTAATACTCAATTAAACTGATTGAATTATTTTAAAACTCTAAAACAAGGATGCGCAAAGCGAAGCAAAGTATAATGTGACAATTTTTTGACGCGACTGCAGTCTGAAGTCACAAAAGACTACAATAAAAACTCGGTGATCATTGTAATTGTTTCTCATTTTTTTCCAATAAAAACTGGGTGATCATTATAATTGTTTATCAATGGGTCAAAAAAGACTGGTTCTAAAGCGGAACAAAGAATAATGAAACATAACAGAAAGGCACACTCCAAACTCTTCTAAGACGGGCCAAAAGAAAACCACTCCAAACTAAATACCATCGCGCCATTATCTCATTGTATTTCGAAAGGGACCGGATAATAAAAGGAAACTTCTTTCACAAAGAACCTCCTCGAGTACGGATTCCTTCGTCCTAATAATCGGAATAAATTTGATAAAAGTCGGATGCGAACGCAAACTAGTTTATTTGGTTAGAGAGACCTTCCGGTAAACTAATATCTTGCCCGGGCCGTATTGAGGGTACCTTGAGAAGTTTTTCCATTAGGTGTCACAGACTAATGCAACTAAATAGACGGCAACTTTTTACAATCTTTTTTGTGCTACTTCCGCGACTTTACCAGCGTGGAGTTCCGGTTTCTAGAATAACATTACATCTAAATTGTATTATATACTAGCTACGCCGCGCGGTTTCACCCGCGTGGTTCCCGTTCCCGTAGGAATACCTTCCTTCTACCTTCCTCGATAAATGGGCTATCTAACAGTGAAGGAATTTTTCAAATCGAACCAGTAGTTCCTGAGATTAGCGCGTTCAATCAAACAAACAAACAAACTCTCAGCTTTATAATATTAGTATAGATATTTTTTATATAATATTAACTTGGTGACAGTCGCCTGTATGACGTTCATAATACGTACTACTATCGTAAATCGCGGCAAACTTTCAAGAGTGAATCGAAATGTCATCCGCACCATCCTATATGAAACGAGATGTAGTCGAAAAGCTTGTGCTAGGGCTGGATATAACAATAATCTAGTGATTATAGAAAACAAACCAAGAATCTCTTGGAACTGAGTCTGACATAATGATAGGCACTAACCACCCGATAAGACCACGAGCCTGCAGCAGTAACGGTTGGACATCCGATAAAACTGATCGTGTGTCAATCGCGATGTGTATGACGTCATGCTACCAAGCAAGCACGTGGACTTATTGGATGGTGAGCGGCTTGCATAACCGTGATAGCTATTAAGACGTATAACATTGACTATCATCATTGTCATTATCAACCCATATTCGACTCACTGCTGAGCTCGAGTCTCCTCTCAGAATGAGAGGGGTTAGGCTAATAGTCCACCACGCTGGCCCAATGCGGATTGACAGACTTCACACACGCAGAGAAATAAGAAAATTCTCTGGTATGCAGGTTTCCTCATGATGTTTTCCTTCACCGTTAGAGACACGTGATATTTAATTTCTTAAAATGCACACAACTGAAAATTTGAAGGTGCATGCCCCGGACCGGATTCGAACTGAAACCCTTCGGAATCGGAGGCAGAAGTTATATCCACTGGGCTATCACGGCTCTACAATAAGTATAATTAAGTATAACTTGACCCTAATTCATAATATTACTCCCTTTGATGTATTAAGTGCGTACATTTATTAAGACACTCTCATGTAATAGAAGACGGCTAATATGAAACGTGTTTAACCAACCGAACCGTTGCTACCTTTGGTATATTTTGTGTATAACGTCTTAATATTATTCTTAGCACCTTTTACCTAATTATGTAATAAATACTTATGAAGATGAATATATGAACAAGTGGTTAAGTTTTTGTCACAGAGTTGTTCGAAAATGGACCATGCCTGCTTCACTCGCCAATCGGCATTACTGCAATCCAGTTTGCAGCATCTAACGAACGTGTCTACAGTCATTCTACGTAACTTTGGTGGGCAACCACTGTACGCCCTTCGTTTCCTTGGACTAGTTCAACGACTTTAGTCATCTTCTTCCTCAGAACTATCGCTGCATACAAATTATTTTGTATGACAACTAGACACAGAACAGACAACGCTAAAAGCTGACGCTTTTAGCAATAGAAGTAGCAAAGGGGCCTGGCCCGCGTACACCCGGGTGTGCGGAACATCGCAAGCGTGTCCGCGCGTCTTGTTTTATTCTGTGACAAAAGTAATAGGAATAAATAATATTGAACTCTAAAGTAAGGGTGACATATTTCATTTTTCACTAAATATTAAACAGCCATTTAGACCACGCCCCTGGGTACGCTGTTTCAATACAAAGAATTGACACTTTATAAATCTAGTTACCTCAAGTACTCAGCAACCGATGCCACTTCTGTCTTCTTCTGTCGTTTTAGCACTAAGTCAGAAGCTACTGAGACGCAAGGTAGTGGTAAGTAGAGGGAAGTGGCCAATTCCAGGAATGTGCAAAGCACGCTGTGCCTGTGAGACTACGCGTCAAAGGTTAAATGAGTTCAATCATTCAAAATACAGTAAAAGCTCATTATTCGCGGGGGCATTTAATACGTACTTTAAATGTGTCGCAAATACAGAAACCGTGAATATGGAATGGTATTTTATATGGGATTATAAGGAATACGTTCTTGGGAGACAAAAAAAATAACATATTTTTTAAAAGCTTCTTTCTATTCAGAGTAATTTTAAGCAGTGGCATTCTTAAACCATCCAAATGCAAATACCAATTACCGAATTCACAATTTTGGTAATTGGTATTTGCAAGTTAAAGTTTAAATTTGCAGAGTTTACGTCAGTTTCGTCAGTCAGATCCGCGGATAACGAAATATTCAGCCGCGAATATAGGAATTGGGACGCAATTTTTTAATCCGCGAATAGTGAAAACGTGAATAAAGGAAGCGTGAATAAGGAGCTTTTACTGTACTCTCAAAAATGATTGAATATACTATTGAATGGATGATATTTGAAAGTCAAACATCCATTATTAAGGATGAAAGTCCCCCCATCTCTAAATGTACTTTTAAACGTCTCAAAACATGAATGCATCCACAAGGAAACATAACAAAAATATTGTAACGTCCTCGCAAATGGCTACCAAGAAAAGGAATTTTCAAATTCAAGATGAAAAAGAAACAGTTTGTTTAAGATCGGCATCTTATATTCCGTTGGATGTTTTGAAAATGCTATTGTTAGCGACTGGAAATTTTTAAAAGACGCCCCTTTATATAATGCCAAACAGGTATGTTTTGTCCTAGTGGTTTATTTTATACCCATTTAAATAGAAATAAGATTTGTTTCAACAGATAACATTGACTTTTACAAACAGGTAGCTTCAAAAGATATAGAAGAAATCACGCTTTTTGAGTACCAAAAAACCTTTTTCAGGAAATAGAGTCACTTCGGAAAGATTTGACCTTCTTCCGCCGAGGTCAATAAAACAATTTTCACTTAATTATACAATTGTAACATACGTTTAGTATCTTATGAGATAAAATTAAACTTAATAAGTGATAAATTTGTCTAGTATCTAATCCTTTCTTAATCTCAGTTGCACAAAAATAACAGCTTGTGACTAGCGAAATAACTAAGGAAAATTATATATTATTAATATTATAAAGCTGAAGAGTTTGTCTGTTTGTTTGAACGCGCTAATCTCAGGAACTACTGGTCCGATTTGAAAAATTCTTTCAGCGTTAGATAGCCCATTTAACGAGGAAGTCTATATGCTATATATTATCCATATTTTTACGGGAACGGGAACCACGCGGATGAAACCGCGCGGCGTCAGCTAGTATAAGTACAAATTACGTAACCTATTTATTTATTCACCAGCCTTTTTGCTTGTTGTTAAGTTGCGTCTGACTGACATTTTGCTTGATGTTAAATTGCGATTCAGTTCAATATATCATCGCTCTAAGCCCTAAAACAAACAGGGTTTCATAACTTACCTTACATAAACAGGGTTACATAACCCCAGTGTGAGTATTAAATTCGTCTCTATTACTATCGCGGACAGGACGACGATTCTATTACTATCTATTACTATCAGGACGAAAGACAGGGATTTTTGGAAGGAGGAGGAGGAGGAGGCTTTTACCCTTTCAGGGGTTCATAGTTAATAAGAACTTACTCACTAATATTACTAACATAATTTAAGAAAACTTGCTAACAAACTAACTAACTTTTGAAATGTAATTTAGAAATGTAAATGTAAATATGGAATATACGGCTTATTTATTTATTATTTATTTATTTATTTACTATCGCGGAACTGTATATTAGACACAGATAGAGATTGTAAATCAAGACATTAAGCGCTAAAGAAGCTCACATGAATCGACTACAAAATCAAAACATCAGAAAGTCAATAAAGCTAACAACCATTACTAATAGCGCTCTCAATTTGAGCCAGTATGCGGTCGCGTGTTATTCTAAGCACTCACATAACCCTCTTACAACTCAGTTAATCACCGACACAGTGCCTCACACTATTTAACTGGATCCCCTGACCGCAGCATCCCCTCGAACAAAACCGCACACAGTGTCTCTAAATGAAAACGCTGGCAATCCTTTGACATCAAACACCGTTTAACCTTTATTTCACATTGAAACTGGGATGGTCATTTTATAGTGCTTATCCTAAGAAAACGAGCTTTAAAGCTGTTCCTTATTTTTAAGCTGCTACGGTTTCCTTAGTCAATTTGCAATGAGATTCTTTTGGGTAATTTATAAGTTCTTCTATGTTTCCTATGTTGGGCGATCACGTATGCTTGAATGAATGGTTGCACTTGTCTAAAAAACCCTTGAAAATTCAAGTTTAATATATTTTTCGATTCCATTCCATGTTTTTATACAGTTCCGTAGTCTCTCCGGTCCGTCCGTCTACGGTTTAGTTCAGATACTATTTCTACTGTTGAGCTGTTAGCATGTATATCTATACTTATAATAAATGTGTACAGAGGTCAATTCTGTACATGAAATATATTTCCAAAATAACTGTCAGGTGGTGATTAGTGAGCGATACTGATGCCAAAAATGCAATCAGTAAAATTTTTGTCTGTCTGTCTATCTGTTTGTATGTTCGATAAAGAAACAAAAACTACACGACGTATATTAACGAAACTTGGAACAATTTTTCTTCAAACTTTTGGGCAGGTAATAATATACTTTTCATCACTCTACAATCAATAGGAGCAGAGCAGTGAAGGAAAATGTTGGGAAAACGGGAGAACTTACTCCATTTTTTAAGCTTCCTTCGCGTGGTAGGGTAGGGGTAAGGTACCCTACTCATCCCCTGTATGGTAGGGTAGCTATAGATCGGGAGTAGAGTAGTAGGGTTTCATGCGAACGAACTCGCAGGCGTCCGCTAGTGAACAATTAAATAAAATCTTAAAAAATATTTTAGGGTAACTACAAGTGGGGATAAAATTTTTACTAGTTTATCTTATGGTATAGTTTGTAATTAAATAGGTCATGTCAAGTCAAGTGCCCTCCCACCCCCTGTACGTGAAACTGGAAAACATCTGTGCTCATGACACAAAAAAGTTTCTAGTTATGGAAATCGAACCCACGACCATGGATGTCAGACAGCAGTGTCACTACCCACTGTGCAGCGGTACGATAGAATTGTATCTACAAACGGTTAAAGAGAACTCTGTGTACATAAGATTTAGTATCTCTCATTTATTTATTAGTTCTTTTTTTAATTTTTAACAATGTCAATATAAGTATAAAAAACAAAACACTATTAAAAATGTATATAAAAAAACACCCTCCCGCTGCGGCACATTTGAGTGCCCAAGAAACCGGTGGTCATGGTCAGGGCTCCAGAGTGAGGAACCTCCTCACAATACGCGCCGTCACAAGAATCACTGCCTTTGAGAACTCTGTGTACATAAGATTATTATTAAGAATTGATTTATAATTATTATTTGAGAACTGAATTTCAAAGTTTTGCGTAAATCCGAAACATTCCAGTAATGTCCTAAAGCTATGGGATATTGTTTATATTTGAAACTTCCTCACTGTTTATCGTTACACCGTAATATTAAATTTCTAGACAATTTTAATCAAGTTTCTCATTACTAGTTTACAAGTTATTAAGGTCGGTTGCTTACTGAATGAAATTTTAATAAAGTAAATATTTAAACATCAATCTTATCTCTTAGTAAAGAGGGACCTTAGTTTGATATAGTATTTTGTATACCTACTGTGTAGAATCACATCACATATGACGGCCGCGTGGCGCAGTGGGTAGTGACCCTGCTTTCTGCATCCACGGCCGTGGGTTCGATTCCCACAACTGGAAAATATTTGTGTTATGAGCATGGGTGTTTTCCAGTGTCTGTGTGTATTTATATATTATATAAATATTTATATGTAGTATATAAGTGTATATTTATATTATAATATCAAATATCTTAGCACCCATAACACAAGCTACTCTGTATGCTTACTTTGGGGCTAGATAGTGATGTGTATTGTTTAAGTATATTTATAATTTATTTCACACTAATCACTACTAATATTATAAAGGCAAAAGTTTGTGTGTAAGTGTGTAAGTATGTTTGTTCCTCGTTTACGCTGATCGCTACAGAAGTGATTTGGCTGAAATTTAGTATGGAAATCGATTTTACTTTGGATTTAAATATAGACTACTTTGTATCCCGGAAAAATCCATAGTTCCCGCGGGATTTGTGAAAAACTGAATTCCATGCGGACGAAGTCGCGGGCATCCGCTAGTATTTTATATAGGAAAACAAGATGTCTTTACATTATATACTGTAACTTCTGTAAAACTGGGAACAAAAACTGTAATTGAGGGTCGAAACCACTACTTAATGACTACATAAATACTAAACTACTAAATAGACTACATCTAAATTGAGTAAGCATTTTTTGAGAAAATCGAGAAATGAAGAGTACGGGTTGTTTAGTAAAGTCGGTAGAAAACTCGGTATTATGTATTCGATATAATATAATCAAATTCAGGTTCACGCGATTTCGCCCTCTTTCACCATGTTTTCAAACTAATTGGAAGGCTTTATCGTTATATGACAAAAGGCAATAAATTCTTTTCTTTTTTTTATGAACATTCATTGAATGCGCTAATAACAGACTTATGTATGTAGAAAGAATACAATAATAATAATACTGTGCAGAGGCATTTCAATACACAGAAAAAAACCCTATATGAAATTTTCAAATATATTGGAAAGTCCCCTCTTCTATATATAATCTGTTCAGACCTAATAAATTATAGAGGGGACTTTCCAATATATTTTAATTTACAATAACAGGGTTAAAAGTAAATTTTTAGCAATTTCTAATAATTTGCACAACATTGATCTAGGACTAATTTAAGTGTATAGAGACCTATTCTACACCAATGATACACAATAATTAAAAAAAAATGGTTGCGTAACATAATAATTATATTAACGGCTACAAAGATACTTGTTGGTAGTATGAGAATAATGTGCGACGAACATGAACGAGTCCCTTACATTAACCCAGAAACTTTTACAATTATTTAAAAAAGCGTTTTTTGAAATATAAATCCCGGATCTCCGTCGTACATACACGGAATTTCAAACGCGTGTTTTTTACCATTTTTATTGCGAACTCGCTAAGCAATTTTTTGCTCACGTCGTGCAAAAGTACATAGTAATAAAGCACAGAGCAATTGTTTCCCCTTCAGAGCCCTCAGCAGCGCCATATTGTATAATCGCATTCAATGCAAAGCGGTATAACCTACATTTCACATAAAAGCAGTATGCATGCAATACGAAAAAGCGAAACTTACATCTTTGAAAGGCTTATTGTTTTGTTACTATTTTTTGCGACCTTTTGTGAATTGTTTCAGTTACGTTGTTAGGTTAGTTAGTGTTGTAGAGTTATATTTTAAATTAATGCTTCAGCAATATGATATAATTATATATATAACGCTAACGCTACGGGCCAAATCAAATTAAGGCTCAGAGACTTAATGGGCGATTTTATTGGATAACATGTGGAGAGGATGACAATACAATGTTTTGACCTAAATCTGACATGCAAAATTATAAAAAACAATTTTAATAGATACAAGGAAAAATACAAGGAAAAATACATTTTAAAGCATTACAAAAAAAATACAATTACTAAGGCGATAAGTATTATAAAGAATGTCAAATACAGTCACATGAAAAAATATAGAAATTTGTATCGATGGATCTAGTCAAATACAATTCAATAACTTATTATTTCCTCGTCTATGTAGTACCAAAAGTGGCGAAGGTTCTTAACAACCCGATTTCTGTCGGGTTACCTTTTAAAATCGAGTTTTACGTACTTAGCTAAAACACATGAATGGATTCCCTACTAAAAAATTCAGTCTTCGCTACTGGTACCTAGTAACATTTTTGTATTCAAAATTCTTTAAGATTTTTTTAAGTGTAGTCTAAATAAATAACAGATAGATAGTTAGACCTACGTAAATCTTGTAGATTTGTTACTTTATATCAGTAAAACTAGTACTTAGTCCGGAGGATCCCATTAGAACAATTACAGCACCACGCTTTGGCGAACTTAAACACTGGCTACAGTTAGTAAAAACTAGAACTTTCTTAGATTAGACTTTTGTACTTTAGACCTAAAAAGAAAAAGCGAACTTCATTCTACAAGTTTTATGGGAAAATCTGATTAGCAACTTTTTTTTTAATTTTTTGTGTCAGTTAAACTTTGTCGAAAAATTGAAATTTAATATATTTATATTGATTCTACTTATCATGTATTACCTACTTGTATGTAACCGGGTCCTAGCCCAACCCTTATCTAAGGAAGCTGGAATATTGTTTAATATTTATAAGTAAGATAGCGATTAATCGTAGGTAAATAAGGTATTATTATATGTATAATGTGGCATGAGAGTGGCATGTTCAATATTGAATAAACCCTCGTTAAACAAAGAAGAAAAAAAAAGTCGTGGGCTTCCACAAAAAAATAAAAGAAGAAGAAGAAATTGTACTAGTCAATAATGTGACTGTGTTTAATAGGCAACTAGTGGACGCTCACGGCTTCATCCGCCTTTAGACCTCCTTAATCCGACCCTCTTGCAAAATCCGTTTTAGTAGACTTCTATTAACTATAAACTACCTCCCTTCCAAATTTCCTCTTTTTACGTCTAGTGTTTTTGAGATTTCGTTACGAGTGATCCGTTGATCGTTGGTTGCTTGGTCCATTAATTGTAACTATTCAAACAATATATACTAAATTCGAAAGTACGTCTGTCTATCTGTATGTTACCTTTATGTTAATTCGGTGCAGAGATAAACTGAACCTAGAAACAGAACAACCTACTTTTTATACCGAAAAACTTCATAATTCCTGCGGGATTTGTAAAAAAACAGAAATTCTAAAATTCTGTTTTGCTACTAAATAAATAAACCTCCTTCGGCAGTTGTAAAAAGTTATATACTCGGTTAGTTTAAACTGCACAACAGTCACATTTATACAAGGAGCAAATAATAAGCTCGCTTAGTTATCTGCACTGCTACATTGTAAGCGCTGGAGTACTTTTGACGGCGGAATGTTAAGTTGATCGCAACCATTATCGTAGTCTGCTCGTGTATGTATGCGTTCATACAAATAAGTTTATGGAACATCATTTTGTAGACTGTGGAAAACAATTTCGGTTAGGTTTAGTCAGTTTAGCAGTCATTGGACGCTGTAGATCGCCGAGCCAGAAGACTTATAGGCAAAGACTCACCCCTTCTGAAAAAAACTTCAAACCCTTGGTCATCGTAGGAAGGTTGCTAGTCTTTCGGTTTTTACAGAGTATATTTCGGAGAGTGTGCACAGGAGCTATTTGAGCTTGTACCACCTTTTTACCATAGCGCTACACACACACTTGACTTGTAAAAATTAGGTAATTAATTATTTATTTTGTTTAGCGTAGGCTGCTAGTATTTGTGAGCGCTTATAAAAATGCTCTATAAATAAGTTTAAAATTGCGTTTTTTTTTGTTTTAGATGTGTGCGTATCCACAGTAAAGATAGCCGGTAAAAAACATGTGGTTTGTAAAAGTCAGCAAAAATTTTAAAACAATATATAATGAAAGCTGAAAAGCCTGGCTGCGTCTTAAAATACTCTATGTTCCACACTTCCATAAAAATTGAGACAAATATCATTTTGTAATGCACGTTCGCTAGGACCACCTCGTATAACGCACTGAACTGTGACCGATAACCTAAAACATAATGTTTAATCTTCATTGACTTATTACTTCACCTTTCAACTAAAATCTAACCAGATCCAATGATCGATATAAAAAGATGTCACCTTATATGTTGAAATTTGACAATCAATCATGACTATATTTTATTTATATTATACACACATTATACGCTATAAACATTTTATAACAATTTGGTTAATAAATTAACCGCAACGCGTTAGTGTCCTTAGACAGTCGCATAAAAATTACACTCGCATTTAAACTGCACAGCAGTCACATTTATACAAGGAGCAAATAATAAGCTCGCTTAGTTATCTCCGCAGTACATTGTAAGCGCTGGAGTGCTCACGCGGACTAGAGTACTTTTGACGGCGGAATGTTGAGTTGAACGCAACCATAAGCGTAGTCTGTCTCGTATATGTGTGCGTTCATACAAATAAGTTTGTAGACCGTCATTTTGTAGGCTGTGGAAAAGAGCGGCTGGTTTGTAAGTGACTTTAATTAATGTAAGTTACCTACAACACACTTAAAGCCCACCAACCCACATTGGAGCAGCGTGGTGAATCTAAACACCAAATAAAGGCGGGAGGCATGATCTTGGATCTTAGAGGTAGTATCCACAGAGTAACCAGAGTGAGATTTTACAAGCAACGTACTGAAGTCGTTGAAACCCATTAAAAAACAAACGTTACGCGACAACCGCATGTACAAACTTGTTTGAAAATTTGTATTTAAAAATTTATTACTAAAAACAATTACGTAAATAAATAAAATAATCACTAATTACCAATAAAAAATACTCCATCTTATTTCTTTAGTTTTTGTGAACAATTTTTAAAATAATTAAAAACATAAGACCCCATTTTTCTTGAATAATATTAAAAATTACTGATGCGATGGTTCGTGTCGTACTGACTCGAGAATGTATTACGTTTTGAATTTCGTATTTGTAGCGGCTACGACACCGTCGTGTTCCATACGTTCCATCTGTATATTATTGATTAATCTGTGGTAGTACCTAAGTCTTTATTAGGCTGACAGGTACTGATGATAACATACGTAATATTTATAAATTACGTTAGATACACGGATTTCAAACACTAACTGTCATAGGAGCTGAATGTTAGGTAAAAGCTTTAAAGTATTAATATCATTTCCTAAACTTTCGACTAAACCCAACAACTTAATATAATTTTGTAAGGCACGTTTGCTAGCAGCACCTCGTATAACGCACTGAACTGTGACCGATAACCTGAGGCATAAAGTTTAAGCCTCATTGACTTGTTTCTTTACCGGCAACATTGCCCCTTTCAACTGAAATCCAATCAGATCCAATGATCGATTTAAAAAATACCAGTAGATGCGCCACAAAAGGCACTGGAAATTTACCCTGACTTCGATAAAAAATTCTTCGTAAATTAAAATTATTGATACTTAAAATATAAATCTAAGTATTTACGAAATAACAAAAATATAATCATCCACTACACAGCTGGAGACTAGATTAGACCCACATTAAGAAGGAATTTTTAAGTTCCACCTAATCCTTAAACATTTGAAAAGTAAACCCAAGGTTTTACTCGTATAATCAAAAGCCGGGATTTAGCACAGTTGGGGCATTTACATTCACAAAATGAAAAATAGAGTTCCCACTGATTAAAATTCCAAACGTAATATTATACCCGCGTAAATGAAATAACCTTATAGTATTTTTCCAGCAAGCTGCCGTTTTCCGTTCTCTTAACGAAATGCAAATTCATATCAGAAAGCATTGTTAAAAATTTTCCTACGGTGCGTTGGTTTTTTTGGAACTTATTTCTTTGAATGAGGAACCGACTGTTAGCCTCGGTTTGAGCAGAAAATCCTGAATGTTGCCCATTTTTCGAATAAGTATGTTTCACCAAAAGAGCCGGCTGTTTAATTTGACTTGTATAAAATACGTTTCCATTTTAGAAAGCTTTATCAGTAAGCGATTTCATTTCAAAGAGAAAAAATCGGTCTAGTGTGTCTCGGGCCACGCGCAGTGTAGGGTTATTTCAATAAAACTTCCATTTTTAACCCTTTTAACGCAGATAATATTTAAAAATGGTGGTCACACCCACAAAAATTTTGATGACATATTTAATACACCACATTATGAGATAGTAAAAATCATTCTCACTTTAGATGAAGGAATGAACCTCTATCTATCTAGGTATACTTTTTACTAGAATATTATAAAGAGGTAAAGTTTGTGGTGTTGTAGTGAGTATCTGCGTGTGTAGTAGAGCCATAAATAACAAGCCTAAAATGGCTGCAATCGTCAACCCGTGATATTTAATTTCTTAAAATACACATGAGCGAAAAGTTGGAGGTGCATCCCCTTGACGAATTCGAACCTACACCCTCCGGAACCGGTGGCAGAGGTGATATCCACTGGGCTATCACGGCTTTTAAAAAAACGATTGTACTTTATATATTTAAAAAGTAACTTACTATTTCAGACCATAATCCATCTTTGTGGCAAATTCATCCAGACCTTTTCAGACGTGGAGTTATAAATGGTGTAACTTACCCGACTTTGTTTTTTTCATTAAACCGGCTATTTTGTCTATTCTGTTGTAATTTTTAGCCAGCGTGACTTCAGATTATAAGGTCGCAGTTCGAGTCCTAGGATAGCCTCGGTCAGTTTTAGGATTTAAAGACCTCTGCCTTCGATTCGAAAGGGGGTAGGTTTGAATCCGGTCCGGGGCATGCACTTACTACATACTTTTCAGTTATGTGCATTTTAATTAAATTTCACGTGTCTAAGACAGTGAAGGAAAAACATCGTGAGGAAACCTACATACCTGAGAATTTTCTCAATTCTCTTCGTATGTGAAATCGGCCAATCCGCATTGGGCTATTGACTTAACTCTCTCATTCTGGGAGGACATTTGTGCTCAACAGTGAGCCGAAAATAGGTTGCTAAAGATGATGAGTGTTTGTTTATTTTAATAAACTCTCCATAACTACATAAATTAGGAATTCGGTTTTGGTTCACCATGTCTTGGATAGTAACTATCGATCCTATCCAACTTCTATTAGTGTATTTTTATTTTGGATTCGTCCTAAAATAAATCAATTATTCATTTTTTAATAATGAGCATCCACAAAGTAACGCTTTGCTATTTTTTCAAGATTAACGAACGATTAAAGTTTTTTTTTCAAATCAAACTAAATGTTAGATTTAACCATTTTTATATTATTTTTTTCGAAACTAAATCTGCTTACTGTAATCCAAGTAAATAAGATTGTCGGGGAAATAAAATGTTATTACGGTCAAGAGACAAAACGAGTAAAACTGAGGCGAAAATTTAGTGAAAATATACGAATGTGTAACTAAAAGTGCACCTTTTCACTAAATGTAGCATTTAACGCAATATTTTACATTCAAAAGCGCTCGAGCCGGCACGAAAGCTCTCACCGGGTTTACAATGTATAGAGGAAGTACTAAGCGGAATCATTTTTGAGCTAACGCACTATAATATTGCTGTTATTGTTGGAAAGCTTTTGAATTTATTTTTTATTAGCACACGCTTGCGACCTCGTCCATGTGAAATTCGTTTTTTCACAAAACTTGCGGTTACCATGATGTGTAAGGACCCTCGTCCTTTTTTTTTTTTATTCGTTACAAGTTAGCCCTTGACTGCAATCTCACCTGATGGTGAGTGATGATGCAATCTTAGATGGAAGCGGGATAACTTATTAGGAGGAGGATGAAAATCCACACTCCTTTCGGGTTCTACACGACATCGTACCGGAACGCTAAATCGCTTGATGGTACGTCTTTGTCGGTAGGTTGGTAACTAGCCACGGCCTAAGCCTCCCACCAGCCAGACCTGGACCAATTAAGAAAACCTCAATCGGCCCAGCCGGGGATCGAACCCAGGACATCCGTCTTGTAAATCCACCGCGCATACCACTGCGCCACGGAGGTCAACTCACTGGCTCAATTATACACTGGCATTCAACACGACCACTTCGGTCAAACGCCGGTGACAGACTGTCCCATTGCCCCCACCACCAATGTACAGGAGATAGTGTATGTAGTATTGCAGGTATCTATTCAATAGACACAAACACTACACCATGATTACACAATATCATCATTCACATCATTTAGCATCACCATCCTCACTTAGCCACAAAGTAACTGTATAGCCTGTATATATAAGTATATATCATAATTATATGTATATGTATGCACTACATGTAAATACTTAAATAGGTACTATATTATCTATAAACATGCCCAGACACTAAACTGTGACTGACAAACACACCTATGCCCACAAATAATTTCCAGTAGTGGGACTCGAACCCGCGACCGGGTGCAGAAAGCAGAGTCAATACCCACTGCGCCACGTGGCCGTCAAATATTAAAATATAAATTTTATCAAACAATAACAGTTTTAAAACTAAAACAAACTCTACAATTGTGTTAATGATTCGATAAATTAATTTAACATTTCGTTTTACCGATCCGCTCATGTACCACACTGCATTAATATCTCCATACGATGCGACAAACGCCAACAAAATACGTGTAAATATTTGTCCGCGCACAAATATTTATACAAAATTTTCATACGAACGAATACAAACACGTCCACGCTAATGGTGGCATTAAATGCAACGTTTTACGTTCAAAAGTACTCCGCGCGACGCGTGGATAGCGCTCCGGTGTTTACTATGTACTAGAGATAACATACTTAGTAACATGCGTTCTTAGTGCCACAATCTAGTTTATTATTGTTGACTGTATTGTTTCAACTCACAGGTCCCTTAGGTCTAGTATATAGCACTTTTGGATTATAGCTTTGGTTTGAGTATCATATAACAATAATTGATATACGTTCGAAAGTCCTCCGTCCTCCCTCAGTGTTTACTATGTACCTAGAGATAACATACTTAGTAACATGCGTTCTTGGTGCCACAATCTAGTTTATTATTGTCGCCTGTATTTTGTTTTAACTCACAGGTCCCATGGGTCTAGTTTATAGCACTTTTGGATTATAACTTTGGTTTGAGTATCATATAACAATTGACATACGTCCAAAAGTACCTACTCCGCGTGACGCGTGGATAACGCACCAGTGTTTACTATGTACCTAGAGATAACATACTTAGTAACATGCGTTCTTAGTGCCACAATCTAGTTTATTATTGTCGACTGTATTTTGTTTTAACTCACAGGTCCAGTAGGTCTAGTAGGTCTTTTGGATTATAACTTTGGTTTGAATTCCTTATAACAATTGATATACGTTCGAAAGTACTCCGCGCGACGCGTGCATAGCGCTCCGGTGTTTACTGTGTACTTAGAGATTATTGTCGACTGTATTGTTTCAACTCATAGGTCCCATGGGTCTAGTTACTTTTGGATTATAGCTTTGGTTTGAGTAGGTATCTTATACCAATTGATATCTGATCATAGTCATCATCAGTTTCAGTCTATAGACTGTGACGCTAAAATGTGAAGAGAAATAGACCAAACATTCTCCAATGGCGGCGGAGTTGTCCCAGACCCATCTCTTTTATCAATATCCCAAGAAGCTAGAGAGCCCGTTAGTTGGCCATTATAAAGGACTGATAAATAATCCTACTACCCGACTATAATAATAGAAAGGGTCTTATTATGTATTAATACATAGGAAACCATGGTTCCTGCGAGATTCGCGAAAAACTGATTGTTGGTATGAACTCTTTCACGCAAAAACTACTGACTGGATTTGGAAACAATTTGTGAAAACCCTAATTTTAACCAGACGAAATCGCGGGTGTTAACCAATAATTACCTACTCAGTCAATATCAATTTCTCCTATAAGGAGGGAGATTTACCCTGTAGTGGACCGTTAAAATAGGTTGATAATGATGATGACCATCTCAATTGCCTCGTTAGTCCAATAGTCTGCATCTGAGGCCACATATTATGTGGCTTCAGTCATCACGAGGTCCTAGGTTCGATGCTATAAAATAAAGACATGGTTTTGGTGTAATTACAGGCATATGAGGCATATCGCCTCAAGTTGGTGGACACAGCACAGCATTCTGTAGACGTATTTCTTGCTTGCCCTGGGTGTTGTGTGCTCTGTTTATTCGCGATGACTTTTTACTTATCATTACTTAGTCCGTCCTTTATAATAAACTAGCGGACCCGGTCAAGCTTCGCTTTGACTTTTGTGCACTTCTTCCCTACCCCTACCATACTCCTACCCTACCCCTACCTCTACCCTACCCCTACCCTTATCCTACCCCTAACCTACCCTTACCCTAAAAAAACTCTAGTTTTCATTGTTTTTCAGATCTATTCTGCTATTCGGGGCGGAGACAAATTCAACGAATCAAAAACCATGAAAATTGGCCCTGCAGATCTCGAGTTATAAGTGTTGCAACGAACCCGACTTTCTTTTATATATACAGATATTCCAATAAAAAAATGTTACAAAGATTTAGTCGTACAGTAAGTCCAAATTGAAACTACTAAGTAACATGGAAGGGAGAACCCCTAATCTCTTCAAATCTCTAGTACAAAGGCCAGCTCAGTGAATGTGCCATTCTTGTCTGCCAAAGATAACATGGAAAAGATTTTATATTAAGACTCGGATTTTATGCACACCAATGTCAAACCTCTATATTCTTTGTGGTTATCTTTATAAATGTAATGTTAATGCATTATATACATATAAAATAGCGGACGCTGTCAAGCTTCGCTTTGATTCATTCCCTACCCCTATCCTATTCTACTCCCACCCTACACCTACCTTTAACCCCTACCCTTTCTTTACGCTACCCCTATCCTACCCCTATCCAACCCGTACTCTACCTCTACCCTACCCCTACCTTACCCCATACCCTACCCCGTACCCTACTCCTACCCTACCCTCTTTCAAACTAAAAAAGGATTTTCAAAATTGGTTTAGAAATGACGAAGATATGATGTACCAAACATTACAAAAAAGTATACTCGTCGAATGGAAAACCTCCTGTTTTTTGAAGTCGGTTAAAAAGGCGTATAGTGAGGTGCCTGTAAAATATCGTACTTATTAAGAACACAAGATATTAATTTTACTGATATTTTAATTAATGATAAAAACTCATAAGGATCTCATAATAATAATGTCAGTCGATGCAAAAACTGAAAGCTTGCTCAGTGAAAAATAAGAAAATAAATCACGTTTTAATTATAATCTCCATTCGAACCGAGGAATATGAAAACGGGGAAATTAAAAATTCCACAAAAGCGGTGATGGAAATATTGCCATAATAGTCGTTAATTCATTCAAATGGCAGTGGAGAAAATTATTTTCGTATTAAATTGTATTTCCATTAATAGACCATTAGTGAAAGATTCCAAGATCACAATTCCAGATTCAAATTCCAGGATTAATTTCAGGCTCAGTGGTATTCTTTGACGATTAAATATTGATATAATTTTACAGTAACGATGCTTTTTGTAATAAGAAATAGGTACGAGTGTAATATTATTAAAATACGCGACTTCGTAAGCGTGAAATTCAGTTTTTCACAAATCTCGCGTGAACCATACATTTTCCGGGATAAATATTAGCCTTTATTTTGCACAATAACATCTTCTATTTTTTAGTGAAAGTTTTATAAAAATCGGTCCAACCATTCCAAAGATAAGCGTGGACAAACAAACACACAGACGGATGACAATTTATAAAACTTGTTTGAAAAAATTCAAATTCAAAATTCATTTATTTCAAGTAGGCTCAGTTTACAAGCACTTTTGATACGTCGGTTGACTATTTGTAGAATTCTGTAGAAGATTCTACCACCGTTTGTGTTTTTGTATAGTGTAAATAACTATAAGTATTTAATAAAACACAGTTAAATTGAAATGACAGACAAACGCTTTAATTTTTTTTACATATTGTATTTCTGATGTAGGTATTGATGATTGATATAAAAGAAAATATATAAAAGGACACGATCCTAGCAGGCTAATTCACTACCTTTGACGTATGTTATTATACGAAATTGAGATTCTATGTAAAGAAGATCTCAGATGTTTTGATGTTTTTTTTAATAGGTTGTTAATAAAGACCATATTAGTGAATAGACCAGCAGGACCCCACGATACGGATGAACAATTTACCAATTGAAAAACAAAACAGCAGTGAACATTTATCACAAAATTAAACTTTCTCTTCTCCCTTTGTGCATTCAACTTCATCCATACCCGGTTTCAAACTAAAAAAGTTCTTAAAGTACTACGGACAGAGAGTCTGCAACAGCCAGACCACCTTATTTCATGAAGGTTGATAGAGTTTATCAGCTGATATAGGTAGTTAGTCTGAAACCCAAGTATGGTATTTGGACAGAGGTTTGGAAATTAGAAGGTTTTAAGGGTCCATTGTCTCTCCAAATATAATATAGTGTGCTTTTGTTAAAAATTTCCTTAGTATAATAAGAGATATCATCTCCACAGTCGCCACTTAGCTTCGCGGTGACCTTTCGAAAAATAATACCTAAAATATATAACTTTAATAGCAAATGTTTGCCATAAAGATAAGGATATTTAGCGACTGGAAACATGATCTCATAGATAATATCGAAAAATTACGTTTTGTTATTATTACGTTATGCTTAGATCCTCGAAACCTGCTACCTTCCAAAGTCACCACGGTATTGACACGGTATATATACTACGCAATTGACTACCGTGCTTACTCGTACCTATGGTAGAAGTATGGGCTGACTACTTATACTTTTCATATACCTAATGATGTATATTTTTATTTCTTCAATGACAAGTTAACCTTTGATTGCGATCACCTGATGTTAAGCCACGATGCAGTCTACGAGTAAGTTGAGATGTCACCTGATGTTAAGTCACGATGCAGTCTAAGTTGACTGCGATGTCACCCGATGTTAAGTGACGATGCAGTTTAAGTTGATTGCGTTGTCACCTGACGTTAAGTGACGATGCAGTCTAAGTTGATTGCGATGTCACCTTATATTAAGTCACGTTGCAGTCTAGGTTGATTGCGATGTCACCTGATGTTAAGTGACGATGCAGTCTAAGTTGATTACGGTCACCACGGCATCCAACCGAAACGCTATATCACTTGGTGGTATGTCTTCGCCCGTACCAACTGATACTACTGTAGTTCTCAACGGAGAGGGTCAATTTAGGGTTTTACATTTCCTAAATTGGCTCAGGTTTTTCAGCTGGCCTATTTACTATTAGTCTTTCTTATCAACCTATTAACATAAACATCAAACCAATTGAGAAATGTCATCTACCTATTCTATGATAACCACCAGTCGGGACCGGATGGTATTTGGTAACAAATACCATCCGGTCCCGACTGTTGACATAAATATGTAAATAGAACCTCAAAATAGAAAAGTATTTATGTCAACTAGCATACGTCAAAGATAATGAATTAGCCTGCAGCTGCTGATAAAGGATTTGGCCGCGGCTAGTTACTAACCTATGCGCAAATATATACCACCAAGTGATTTAACGTTCCGGTTTTTTTTACGGCCTCATTTGATACAGTTCAAAAATATATCAAAAATGTTAGGTCTGGCTATTGCAGGCTCGTTCACGAGTGTGAAATATTTTTCCGGTCGTATCGTTGCAAATAGCGCGACAAAGTTGACACCACACGTAGAGACTTTTAGATCTTTTACGTGCCGCGCTGTATCGGACATGAAGTAAATAGCTCTACGTACTACGAGTATATATCACATCCCGCCCATTTACAGTATTAAACCAGTTCTATTCCAAGATATTTACACCTTGCTGCTTTGATGGCTTATTTATATCTATCCTAATATTATAAAAAATAAAAATTGATTTTGAAAATTCTTGTAGGTACCACCAATCATTAACATCTGATAATGGTCCTCCGTTCCTCCGGTTTCCCAATATCTATACTAATATTATAAAGCTGAAGAGTTTGTTTGTTTGATTGAATGCGCTAACCTCTGTTAGATAGCCCATTTATCGAAGAAGGCTAAAGGATATATATTATCCCCGTATTCTCACGGGAACGGGAACCACGCGGGTAATACCGCGCGGTGTCAGCTGGTCTTGGATAAACTTATCAAGGGAAAACGACCGCACGGCGAGCACTATAATATATAACACCTAGTCTGACAGCGCCTTTAGCCATGTTACATATCGATTCTCTTTCTATAAACGTTAAAAACTTTGAAAACTATAAAATGTGTAGAAATAATATCTGCAAGTCAATGTATTTATTTAAAATTTAAAAGATTTTTAATATTGATATGGTCACTATAAAATGTTGTTAGATTAGTTAATTACGTAATAACTTAAAACAGAAAATCCCTTCATTACGGACAGAATAAAGTAATCAACTTGGTATTACATGGATCTCACAACTGTTTGCTGTAGAATAACTGATTGCGAGAATTGCTACATTTTACAAGTGTTGTTTTTATGGTATTATTTTATTACATGACAAGTTAGCCCTTGACTGCGATTGACGATGCAGTCTACGATATGAGCCAGCTTAGAAATTATAAAATCCTAAACTCAACCGTACTGGGAATCGAACCAGGACCTCTCTGTTGAGAACCTTTGCAAAACCAATTACCCGAGAAGTCGTCGTCTATTTGGTGGTACTTCAGCATTTTAAAATGATTAAACATCGACCAGCTAGTGTGCAATACTCTTTATATACTTGTTTCTAGTTTCTTTAATTAAACATCGACCATCTAGTGTGCAACACCCTTTGTTTCTAGTTTATTCGTAATTTGATTGGAAATCCCATACTGAACTCGCAACGTAAAAGATTACAAAAATCTAAATATAAAATACTTGGTCCTGCAGCGAATTCATTCCACGGGAAAGAATTTTCACTACGCTCGAAAGTTTAAAAATCCAGCAGAAGTATGTACACACATCAATACAGTGTCAGCTGTGAAACTCCCAACTATGATACCTACTTAAAAACACTCTCAACTTAAAAGAGCTACTCAGTCTGAGCGTTTCTCATAACTTCACGATTATAGGACTTATTACAGTCACATAATGTTGAAAATCGTATACATTATTTGCTAAATTTACCGATATATTTCTAGCTGTGAAATGAAATTAAACACATTGACTTTGTCACTAGTTCAGTCTAGGAATATGTCTGTCGACAGAATATAATTTTAACAGATTGTCGCTCGGCAAAATGAAATCTATACTTATAATAAAACTGGTTGAATTCTATACATAATCTGAATAATGGTGTCTTACTTATATCTTCAAAGATTATATTTTTCTTCTTGTCTTTTAAAAATAGTAATAATGTAGACTATTATTATAAAGTGGTATTGTTTTGTCGTAGGGCATACGTCATAATCTCTGGATCTACTGAACCGAATTGGAAAATTCTTTTAAAACTAGAAAACCTTCTCTAAAACTATACAAGTAAAACCGCGGGGCCTTGTCTAGTCTTAAATATAACTAATATTGATAGAGACTGTGAGATGAAAAGTATAAAAACAAAAAAATCTCTAGTGCGTTTTAAGTTTATTCTGAAAATGAATGAAAATTTTTCTATTTCACTTATTTTCTTTACTTGTATTTCGTTCTTTGAATCGAGCTTAAAAAGCTGGCTTTAGTTTATCCCTTGGCTCAACTTGATCTATTTAAAAGAAAAGTAGGTACTAGATAAGAGCGACCGTATCTAGCAAGTTAGGTTCCGTACTACTAGATGAACCCGTGATATACCACTTGATAAAAATACTTTTTGATTTTCGGGTGTTCCTTTTGACAATACTACTTTTATTTTTCTTAAGTAAAATGAAAAGGTAATTTAAAAAATATGAATCTTATTATTATTTTTGAGTTTTTGCGAAAGTAATAATATAATTTGTTTGACCGCAGTATAAAATCGTACGGCGGTACGCCTTTGCAGGTAGGGTGGAAACTAGCCACAGCCGAAGCCTCCCACCAGCCAGACCTTGACCAATTAAGAAAACCTCAATCGGCACAGCCGGGGATCAAACCCATGACTTCCGGTTTGTAAATCCACCGCGCACACTACTACGCCACGGAGGCCGTCGAACGTGACGTCACATCTAAAAAAATTAATTAAAACTATAATTATAACCTTAAATCGAAGGACCCGCAACTGGCTTCAAACTCCAGAAACGTAACTAAAAATAAATATTATAAATAGAATAACAGTTTCACGAATGATTTTCATGTTTTCTAATTTTTAAAGGAACCCTAATAACTTGGGAAATAACATTTTATTTCTAAATGGGATGTCTAAAGCGTGAACTCATAGTACTAATTAATTATTTACTTGAAATGGTATGAAAGCTTAAATGAAAAGCTCTTCTGAGCCATGTTATTGCTATAGCTTTTATACGTAATTATTATTTGAATACTATAAAATAATAAATTACCCGCTGTTCGCCTTATACTATAGGGTTAAATTTAAAATACTATATAAATATATGAGTTTGTTTACTTTTGAAAAGCGTCACTAAAAATTATGCCCGTGATTTCATCCGCGTGAAATTTAGTTTTTCATAATCCCTCGGGAACCATGGATTTTTCCGGGAAGTAGCTTATATGTTAACCAGAGTTAAATCTATTTACATTTCAAATTTCAGCCAAATCGGTTCAGTAGTTGCGGCGTTAAAGAGTAACAAACATCCAAACAAACTTTTGCGTTTATAATATTAGTAGGGTTAGTAGGATGTCCTTCTAAGAAGACCTTAAATCACTCAGCGGGCGATGGACCGAGCTATGCTTGGAGTTTCCGTGGTCGTGATCGAATCAGAAATGAGAAGATCCGTAAAAGAACTAAGCCCATTGCCACTTCAGCTTGGCGACTCGCTGAGCTATGTCAGTAGCTTAGCTTAGGACTTGAAATGTTGGAGTTATCGAAACACTGCCAAAAACCCTTGAGATTTAATAAAACAGGATAAATATTTTACTTTTATTAAAGTGTACCACGCAGGCAAATTCTGCTTGAACCAGTTACTGAAGTTAGCGTTTCCTAATTAGCACAATAGATCAATTAACACTATTGCATAGTCGTACATCTCTATTCCTAATAACCTAAATATATCTAGTCGAGTACTAGTATTAGTGGATACCCTTGGACACATATTAAGCGGTTTAGTTACTCTTTTCTTGCTGCTAACATGAGGAATGCCCTTTTAACATTCCATTTCTGCTGCACTTTCAATGTGTATTTTCAAGTCAAGAGAAAATAGGCATCAGACAAATTACAGGCTGCATCGTCGCTTACCATCATATAGGTGGTGGGATAGGTTTGAATGTGATCTCAGGCAATCGCTGGCTTATATTGTACAAAATAAAAAAGTATTAAAGCCTTTAAAGTTACTCAAGTTTAATTTCGTAATAGTCGTTTAATGTGTTCACAGTTGCACGGGATGAACTTTTAAATTAAGTTACACACCCGAGCAAAGTTCAAGTAAATAGGTAAAACGGAGTGGAATTAGTAATAATATGGAAAATAGTTGGAACTAGACTCGCAGCTGAATTGGAAATTTAAACGTAATATTATTATTTCCCTGGTTTCTTCTACGAATCGCCATAATTGCAAAGCGGATGGGTTGTTAATTCCATTCTTAATTAAAAAAATATTATTTCATATTAAATATGTGAACGAACGAACTCAGCTTTTTTAACCGACATAATAAAAAGTATGTTGTAAATGATAACCTACTTTTTCATACGACCAGCAGACTGTCACTTTGACGTATGTTAGTTGACATATATGAAATTGAGATTCTATGTAACTAATAACATCCGGTGCCTATTGGTGGATATCATACAGTAGGAAGATGATATTTCTCAATTGATTTGATGTTTAATTTAATGTTTAATTTATGTATGTATGCAATGTAATTAAATTCATATAAAAAAATTTCAATTTTTTTATATGAAATTAATTTTAATGCTAATCCTGTGAAATTACCACAGGACCTACTATTTTTAACATTCCTAATTCACCCTTAAAACTGCGACTCTTTTTTGGTGATTATTAACATGTATATTTTGTCAAGCTACGTCGTTGGTGGAGTGGTCAGCCTATATAGCTTGAGATCACAAGGTACTTGGGTTCAAGTTCTAGGTCAAGCTGTAAAAATCCGAAACTTATTATTTATAATAAATTCTCAGTCTGAGTGTGGAACTGGTATTACACTCCGGTGCCTAAGAAAGCATATATATTAATCTCTGTTGGTCAATAACATATATATCTGAAAATGATCCTGAAGTATCAAATCCCATCAACCTATTGGAGCAGCATTGTGGGTTTAGCTCCATATCCCATGCCCTGTTAGGCAGTGGCGTACACAAGGTTTTCGACTAGGATACGTGAAAATTGTATAAAACACATACATTTGCATACGCAAACACTGCATAGATGAAAAGATGCTCTGTTTACCCTTAGGATGAGTCCTAAGGGTAAGCAGAGCACCTTTGAATTTAATCTGATAATATTGATTGTTGGGTTGTTATTATATGAATAGAAATATTCCGTCCCAATGTTTAGCAGAAAGTAGACGAACACGAATCTTTATTGATGTTAGTTATTTGTCAACTTGTTTGCAATAACATCGACTTGTTTCATACTCAAGAAAAATATTTATATGACAATTTATCTTTACTTTATTATTATTTTCCGAACTAACCAAAATAAAGAGATTTTTATTCGCCGTGTATATTTTTATGTTAGTTATAGTTAGTTATGTTATTCCATAAAATTTGGGCTGCAATATATCCGGTTAAGTGCTTCAAACGTACTTAAGAACATAGTTCAGCATAATCTGCTTATAGTCTGAGAGCTGGTCGACATTTTTAGGTAAACATTTGAGACACGTTGTAAACTTCTCTTAGACTATTGTAACACTAATTTACTAGCTTTGACGTATGTTAGTTGACATATATAACAAATATCATCTGGTGCCTACTGACAACCTATTGTGGATATCATAAAGTAGGTAACTGACAGATTTGATGTTTATTTTAATGAGTTAACAAACACCAAATTAGTCAAGTTTTCAGCTTGCCTCAAATATCTACCTAAAAGTGTTGACCATCTCTCTAGCGCATCACCCTGTAAGTGTATAACTTGGATGCACTGTCGTGTGCTAAGATGTTTAGTATCAGGTCTATCATCCTACTAATATTATAAACGCGAAAGTTTTATGGATGTTTGGATGTTTGTTACTCTTTAACGCCGCTAATACTGAAGCGATTTGGCTGAAATTTGGAATGGAAATGGATTTTACTCTGGATTAACACAAAAGCTACTTTTTATCCCGAAAAATTTTATGGTTTCCCGAGATTTGTGAAAACTAATGATTTTGATGATATGAATGTTGGTTACTCTTTCACGCCTCGACTACTGAACCGAATTAGCTGAAATTTGGTATTGAGATATATTGTAGCATGGATTAACACGTAGGCTACTTTTATCTCGAAAAAATCCATGATTCCCGAAGGATTTGCGAAAAACTAAATTCCTTTTTTTTTCTGTCTGAGTAGGTGCCGATAGCTCCCTGCGGAACCACTACGGCGTCACCGGGGGGGTTGGGCGAGCGCAGAAGCATCGCCTGATGTGACCCGAAGGGTGAAAGAAAGATAGAGGACGGAACGGCTCTCTAAGGGCGTCTCCTATGAAACTCGGACCTCGAATAATACTACTAAATTCCACGCGGACGAATTCGCGGGCTAGTAAAGCTATAATTTAGCTTTTCGCACCGTATAAACCTACTGCCGATGCTAATATATTTCATATAAAAAATATGGAAAATACTGATATCGGCATAAGAAGATGAGATAAAACTCGATCCGATATCCTCCGGCAATTTCTTTCGTATTAAGTTAAATTAAAAACGCCCCGAATGTGCAATTTTTCTCCGTTCAAAGTTCGGAACTGAAATGTTCTTGATACTTTAAGTTGCTAGAGCAAAGTATAGCCATTTCAAAAACAGATGTATTATTTTGAATTTATTATAAAGGTATTTTTATTTTGAATAACTACTAAAGAGTTACAAGGTGTACTGTTTTACAGAAAGTAGAAAGTTTATTAGCTTTTGCTTTAGTTAGAGAAGAAAGGGATATTCATCTTGTATGCCGTTTCAGCTTAGTACCTAGGGTCTTGTTGGTACTTCTACTCAATGTATGATGTGTATGGAAAAAATATATGTCGGAGGATTGGATGGTAGCGCCATCTTACATTCATTAGGTATCTGTTAGAAATGTCAAAGAGTGCGTGTCGTTTATCTGTCAGTTGTTTGTCTGTGGACGTCTGTCAGTTAGCGATCTCTGGTAGAGCTCGTGGTGGATTTCAAGTGTATTCGTTTGAGCGCTTTGGCTGGATCTAGTCAATTTCGCAGTGTGTTAAGGAATTGAGTGAGTCAGTTATCCGTATAGTGAGCCATTATAATAATAACATTGCATTGTTTGTTACTTAGCTGGAAGCCAACACGAGCGGGGATGGGGAGTGTTTGATATCAGTAAAAGGGCCCTTTAACCCAACCAATGACGGTTGCCAGCCCGTAATCTCGCTCGTGCTTGACTACCTGCCCTATCATAGATAACCCTGGTTTACATGTGATAGTATCAGCGCTGCACTTGATTAATGTAGAGGGTAGAACTGTATTAGCAAGTTAAATGGTCATTCCAGTAATGATTGATAGTGTTACTTTGTGTATCTGCCATCCTTGACATGTAAAGCTTAGAACCTGTCCCGAAGCTTCTCCGTTATCAGAAGTAGTAAATAGTCGATGCCCCGATATATACATATGGCAAATATGTATATTTTTAAGACTAATTATAATAAAAATTAAATTAATAAAAAATCAAGTAATAAACACTGATTACTGATACTAATATTACGTCACAGCTCAGAGATAATCTCTCAAAAATTTTAATAAATAAAATACAACTGACTTCAAAACCTAAAAACGAACCCACTAAACTAAAAAGCGAAAAATAACATCATAATATGTTCTACCTGCTGATCAGTATGAAGGCGGTGCTAAGCCGGTGATGTATTAATTCAAGTCATGTGAGAATATCTTATAGATTTAGATTTTTCTGACAGTGTTGTTTCATTTGGTCCTGTCAGAAATGGCTTAAATTAAGACAACACCGTCTAAGCACCGCCTTCATACTGATCAGCAGGTAGAACATATTATGATGTTATTTTTCGCTTTTTAGTTTAGTGGGTTCGTTTTTAGGTTTTGAAGTCGGTTGTATTTTTTTTATTAAAATTTTTATTATTTTTCCATTTTTAGTGTAAAATTTCATCTCAAACGAATATATCAGACCACTAATGACAGTCACAACCCATCTTGGTACAAAATTCACAGCAATACAAATTAATCAAGCCCAAGCACAAGGTAGCTACCGTAAACCGTTAAGGAGTTCCCTTAATTGACCTTGATCTTTATCATCAGACCCCTAATAACAGACACAACTCATATAGGTAGAAAGTTCTCAGCAATACGAATTAATCAAGGCCAAACACAAGGTAGTTACTGTAAACTGTTAAGGAGTTCCCTTAATTGTCCTTGGTCTTCATCACCAAACCCCTAAATGACAGTCACAACCTATCTATGTGGAAAGTTCTCATTAATACAAATTAATCAAGCCCAAACACAAGGTAACTGCTGTAAATCGCCGAGGAGTTCCCTCGTCTGTTTTATGGCTCCATCATCAGATCGACTTTAAGCCTTCATAAAATTGTAGTGCTTAAAAGTACTAAATGGTAAAGTTTACGAACACACTAGACACCCATATAATTTTTGAAAGTTCCCCTCAATTTCTCCAGGATTCCATCATCAGATCTAGACACGATGGCAATGGGACCAAATGGGGACTATACCATTTCAAACAAAAAAAGAATTTTTGAAATCGGTCCAGGCGTCTTTGAGTAATCGGTGTACATACATAAAAAAAAATACCGACCGAATTGAGAACCTCCTCCTTTTTGAAGTCGGTTAAAAATAAGAACCCTTATTAAGAAATGTGCCTATAGAAATTGGCATCATTAACTTTCTTATTTTCAAGTACACTCATGAAAAGGTCCAACTTATTTACACCACAAAAACGGTCTTATTAAAATGCTCTGAGGTATTTATTACAGGTTTCCTTTATATTTAGCCGTTTAATTCTGCTCTGTGTCGACAAAAACGGATTTTCATCAGATTTATTACGTATTTTATTTGTTCATCTTCCATAATCTTCCGAAAGATATTTAAGGTATAAATTTTAATAAAATACAAGTAATATTACAATTCTTACTTTTTATTCAACAAAAAGGTGTCGCTCGACTGCAATCTGGCATGTTAACTAATTGCCTTCAAGCATCTTTTTCATTAAGAAATCATCATTATCAGCGTATTTTCTTTTCCCTCTTTATAGAAGAGGGGATATTCCTTTTCATGAAAGAAGTCCCAAACTAATAACTAATACTTACAGCGCCTTACATAAATGACAATAAGACCGCCATATGACTTCTGGCTCCGATTTCGGAGGGTGTGGGTTCGAATCTGGTCCGTGGCATGCACCTCCAAGTTTTCAGTTGTGTGCATTTTAAGAAATTAAATATCACGTGTCTCAAACGGTGAAGGAAAACATCGTGAGAAAACATGCATGCCAGAGAATTTTCTTAATTCTCTGCGTGTCTGCCAAGTCTGCCAATCCACATTGGGCCAGCGTGGTAGACTAAGGCCTAACCTCTCTCATTCTTAGAGGAGATTCGAGCTCAGCAGCCGAATATGGATTGATAATGATGATGGTGATATTGATAAAACTAATACAGAAGTAATTTCTTAGTAAAGGACAAAGGTGGACTATCTATACTAATATTACAAAGCTGAAGAGTTTGTTTGTTTGTGTGCTTGCTTGCTTCAACGGGCTAATCTCAGGAACTACTGGTCCGATTTGAAAAATTACTTTAGTGTTAGATAGCCCATTAATCGAAAAAGGCTTTAGGTTATATAATATCCCCGTATTCCTACGGGAACGGGAACCACGCAGGTGAAACCGCGTGGCGTCAGCTAGTAAACTAATAAAGTTACCCTTAAATACGAATTATTTGCGAACACAGTTAAATGGAACTCCTACTTCTATTATAGTTAGTAAATTACTGTTTTAACTCAATATTTTCCTATTAAATTCGATGGTCTATGCAAAAAATATCGGAAAATTCCACAATATTCGACGATAGAAAATAGGGTGGAAGCGTTTTGATTCAATTATCGCCTCTAACCTATTTGTAATAAATATGATATTGGCGAAGCACGTTCCGTTGCTATGGTTTGTATTAGAAAGATTGACGCCCTGCTTCCAGTGGCTCTTTTTCACTCGAAAGCATTTTCAAGTTCCTGAGTATCGTTCAATGTTTCATATCTGACGCTATATTGACGGCAATTAGTGTGGGAGGCTTTCGAGAGGCTTTTAAAAGTTTCTTTTAAAATAGCAAAGTGCATGTTGAACGATCAAGGCACAATGTAGAGTTTTTTTCTCCTTATTGCAGATTATAGCGAAGTAAGCTTGTTGTTCTTTGCTTTTAATAAACGTTTTCTTTTTGTTATGACTTTGTTATGGACTTTGCGTCTTAATTGGTACATCTTGAGCCGTTGGCTATTTAGTTACTTTTTAAATTAAAAATGTACATTGTTCTTGATGAATAAAATAAATTTGATGTAAATGAACATAATAAATCTTCACCCGCGTAGTTCCCATTCTCGTGCGAATTTGGAGATGAAATATAGCCTTAAACAAGTGTTTAAGGCTTTATTTATAAGTATAAATAAAGTGGCTTTCTAGTGGTAAAAGAATTTTCAAAATCGCTTTAGTAGATCCAGAGATTACCTACAATATCCCAAACTTTACCTCTGTATAATATTATTAGTATGGATATTTACATGAGGTTTCTATATACTGGAGTTGGGAATAGCTTGCTTAATAATGGGTGATTATGATCTTAACTTTTAATATCGAATTTAAATTATCTAAGATGCTAAACCACTTGGCGGCATGATTTTTCCCATGGGGCTTACTCACTTGCGCCCGTGTATATATGGGATTTACTGGCTGACCAGAATAGCCAAGTAAACCCAGCAGAGTCATCTGTGTCCTATTTGGGATGTCAAAGGATCGCAAAACCAGACACTTTGACATCCCGACGCGCTCGTCAGTGCACTCAAAGTTGTTCTCTTTAAAAAAAAGTGATTTCAGCCAATTACAAAGAATTCCCAAACTATCCCAAGCTAGGATTCAGGAAATCTATATCCTAGGATTGATATCCCAGGATATTTCCCATTATAAAGCAACGCATACCTAACTACACCCATCCCAAAAATGGAGAATTTTACCTGTAAAAATTTATCCGTCCAATCGAGTTATTTTCAACTTTTTTTCCTTAAACATAATATTTAAAGATAATTGAATTTGTCGGGAAAGACTGATTGTTTTTGGTGACGAATTTTATAGATGTTTTTATTGGTAATGACGACTTAAAAGCTTCCTTAAGGCTGTCTTGAAAAAATAAAAAGTTGTTAGTAAAATCAGCCTTCTAAATCGTATCGTAAAGTGAATACGAACAGAAGCATTAAGTTTCAAAAGTTCTTGTTAAGTAAGCATATTAAAAATAAACGTTTTTTTATTTTTTTTTTATTACAAACCGGATCCGGATCAAACAAACCGACATTTTAACCGAACTATAAAAAATGGGAGGTTCTCAATTCGGCCGTATGTTTTTTTTTAATGTTAATTACCTCATAACTTCGTCATTTATTAACCATTTTTTTTTGTATGAAGAATTTATGTCCAGATTGGAAGTAAATTATCTGACTTAATTTTTATGAAAATCCGTCCTGTAATTTTGTAGTATATTAATATTCTGATAGTAATTTAACATTCACAATTAATTACTATTATGCATTTAGTAAAAAAAATGTCTTTTGACATCAAAATTTAAATGTTGGAAGGAATAAAGTTCGTAATATTCTTACCTTGACTTAAATGCTTAATATTCACGAGGAATGACAGTTCTGACGTAAGCTCACTCGGTAATAGAACAATCGCGCCAACTTGTAATTAAATTACAGGAATAATTTTCGACATGTGTCGTATTTGTAATATGCTTCATACGTAATTGGGAGAACGCGTAAATGATGTATAATTGCAAAAGTAGACATTGTGACAAATTTGGTCGTGGATGTACCTTCTACTACTAATAATGCTTTATTTTAAATACAATATTATGGGACGACGTAGGAGAGACGAATGGGAACGCCAGAAAATTAATAGCGAAGCGCGATATAAAAAAGTCAATTTGAAAATTGAGTAAAATAAGCAACTTATTAAGTTATTTACGTAAGAAGCTTGAAGAAGCAATTTACTACACACGGGCTCAGCTGAAAATTATTATGCTTGTATGTAGTGCAAGGCGTATGCTGAGCTGTACACCCTTTTTTTAAGGGTTACAGACAGACATGCTGTCAGGCAGGGTACTGACTATCTGTAACTTTTAGATTTTAATATTTTTTTTTCTTTCTTTCTTTACTTACGACGGGTGCACCATACGTAAAATAGATGCCTTGTACTTAATTACTTAGTAAGGGTGCAGCTTACTGTGAAGTTTAGAAGCAACACCATCCTACTAATATTATAAATGCGAAAGTTTGTATAAATGTTTAGATGTTTGTTACTCCTTAACTACACAACCGATACGGCTGAAATTTGGAATAGAAATAGATTAACACATAGGCCCCTTTTCATCCCGTGAAAAATTCACGGTTTCCGAAGGATTTGTGAAAAACTAAATTCCACGCGGACGAAGTCGCGGGCGTCTGCTAGTATTACATAATTAATGAGCTTGTATTGACGATATGGTGCCAGCTACAGGTGTAGTAGCGACTTTGCTACGTAGTTCAAGAATCAGCGGTCCAGGATTTTTCAGGAAGTCTGCAAGATCAAATCTGAGTCTATTTGTAAAATAGTACCAAACGCCCGGCGGTTTCCCCCGCGTAGTTCCAGTACCTGACCTCCACGTATCAGGTCACACCTAGTGTAGAGACTCCAAGCAATCGACAACTTAGTTTTGTAATAATTTTTACAAATAAAGATATTTTTATTTTTCATTTCATTTTTTTACTAGCTGACGCCGCGTGGTTTCACCCGCGTGGTTCCCGTTCCAGTAGGAATACGGGGATAATATATAGCCTATAGCCTTCCTCGATAAATGGGCTATCTAACACCGAAAGAATTTTTCAAATCGGACCAGTAGTTCCTGAGATTAGCGCGTTCAATCAAACAAACAAACAAACTCTTCAGCTTTATAATATCAGTATAGATTTTTATATAGCCTATGACACTCACAAATAACGTGGCTTTTTACTGTTAAAAAGAATATCGAAATCGGTTTAGTACCAGTGATCACATTCGTAAACTCACAACCTTTACCTCTATAATATAATGTTAGTATAGATATATTTCTAACTTGAACCACGCTGGCAATCGAACCCAGGATCTCGCTGTATCATAGTAACTACCATCTGGACCAATTCATCATCAACCCATATTCGGCTCACTGCTGAGCTCGAGTCTCCTCTCAGAATGAGAGGGGTTAGGCCAATAGTCCATCACGCTGGCCCAATGCGGATTGCCAGATTTCACACACGCAGAGAATTAAGATAATTCTCTGGTATGCAGGTTTCCTCACGATGTTTTCCTTCACCGATTGAGACACGTGATATTTAATTTCTTAAAATGCACACAACTGAAAAGTTGGAGGAGCATGCCCCGGACCGGATTCGAACCCACACCCTCCGGAATCGGAGGCAGAGTTCATATCCACTGGGCTATCATAATAAGGTTGTCAAAAGAAAACATTATTATTTATTAGTGATTCCACGCTTACTTTGAATGTCGTTATTAATAAGCTCAGTAAAATATCGATACAGTAATATTCGAACACCTTCTCCCTTTGTCACGAGGCCGCTTTCGTGGAACACTCTTTATATGCTAATAAATTTCATCCATCTGAATTGATTTGATTGGAGTAAACATTTTCTGGAAAATGCTATTGGAAAAGCAATTATCGGAGACTCCGCTCTTATTCATGCCCGCGTGTCTAGTGAGTGATCGGAAATTGAAAGATGCTGTGAATTTTCAAACAGCCAGTGTTTTTTTTTTTAATTATTAATTAATTTTTTTTTTCTTTATTTAAAAACTTGGTATAGGTTTGATTCTCAGGTCAATAATTCAAGAAGGATAATAAAATATGATTATTACTTAAACGGGTACATACCACGATAAAACAGCCAAAAGCGCGAGGTTGTTGAAAAAGAAAAACAACTAGAAAGAGTGTAGATCGATTCTGCCCTTAACAGCTGACTTCACTTCTCATCTCGCAACTTCAGTCCCGTCGTGACCACGATCCATGCAACTGGGTCGAAATATCGACATTAAAAATCTCGTCGTTTTATCGTGGTAAAGCAGCCGTTTAAATAATAATCATAATGAACAACCACGAAATAAGTTTAAAATCATTAGATAATGATATAATCAAAGTTTGCCTTAGAAAGTCATAAAACATAGATTTATTATCGGATTTTAAATTGATACCTTTATATAACTACGAGACAGGTGCCTCGCATTTTTAACCGCACAGTTTTCATTGTAATTTAAATACGTGCATGAACAAAATATAGCCTTTAATACTCACAAGTAGCGTGGTTTTCTATAAAAATAAAAATATAATTATAAAAAAAATGTTTCCGTAGATTCAGAGATTAATTACCCCCTGCAACTTAACAAACTTTTTTAAAACAAATTACCTAATGCATAACATACTACAGAAATTGTATTTATTTGGTAAATGTATTCTTTAATAATTCAATTAAAATATTTAATATAATAAAACATTAGAATGGAGGTGGTATAGGACTAATAATAATTAATCAGTACCTTTATTAGCCCTAAAATAGAATTTTCCTAAAACCAAACCCTTTTTACATTTCCTCACAATAATATACTTTGACAAACATAAAAAAGCAGTCTTTGTTGTCTTAACAAAGCACTTTTACTTTTAAAAGTCTTTCCTCAGAGATCACAAACGATTTACTCAAGTTGTAATGATGAAAGAATCTTCGTGAAAAACGCGAACAGTACTGCCATTGAACGAGAAATCCCTTTGGCAACGCAAAGGTTTTCACTAAAGTACGAACTCTCGATTGTAAGAGCTCCTTTGACCACAGTCTGTCTTTGTTTTGAGAGGTCCTCAGAACGTAAGAAGTTTCCGCCAACTCACATTTATGTTGGAGGTCCTTGAGAGGCCAAAAAGACAACCGACGCTCGTACGGAGGAACAATAAACTGAATTCTGTTGTTTTTGTCTACGTTTCTAAGCCGAATTGACAGCTTTGAAAGAATCACTGTCTTTTTTTTGTTCTATTGGTCTCATGCGATCAGTCAATAGACTATGAGCAGAGAGGCCTCCGTGGCGCATTAAGCGTTTTCTTAATTGGTCCAGGTCTGGCTGGTGGGAGGCTTCGGCCATAGCTAGTTACCGCCCTACCGGCAAAGACGTACCGCCAAGCGATTTAGCGTTCCGGTACGATGTCGTGTAGAAACAAAAAGGAGTGTGGATTTTCATCCTCCTCCTAACAAGTTACCCCGCTTCCATCTTAGACTGCATCATCACTTACAATCAGGTGAGATTGTAGTCAAGGGCTTACTTGTCAAAAATAAAAAAAAAAACAAAAGAGGAGTTGTAGGGAGATTTGGCGGTTAGAAGCAACTTTCCCCAGGGAGAAGCTCCATATATGTATATGTACATCATACTTGGCTTTCAATCGAGAATTTGTCGTCTTTTCAAGCGTCGAATCGCTTGTGGTATCGTTAACTGGACAGCCAGATGATTCGAAAGATTTCCGAGTAGAAATAAGTGAAAAGCTATGCATGTGGATACGACAACAAAGGCCGGGGATAGAACCAATGAACATCGAGTCAGTTCCTTTAACCTAACTTTCGAGTATTCTACATTAGCGTGTCAAGGCCCGTAACCGTAAAGAGAATGTTTACTTGGGTTTCATACATACAAGTACGTCATATTTCCTTATTTACCGCATTCTGTGGTAAGTATAGTAAGCAGGGGATATAACACTGGCAGTAGGTACGCAATGTATCTCAGGCTAAGCTCATTAACCTAAGGCTACTTGGCAGCTGCCCAACTGGCAGTGATACAAGACTATAGACATCCTATCCGTGACTTGTCAAGGACAAAGCTAATTAGGTTAGATTAACTCCTAACGTTTGTTTTAATCTACAACAATTGTAATCCAACTATACAATTATCTTAAGTGATCTAACTTTTGAGCTTGTCTTGCTTTAACTTTTAAACTTTTTGAAGGATTTTTTTAATAGGTTTAGGTCTTTGTCGGTACGGTGGTAACTGGCCACGGCCGAAGCCTCCTGCCAGCCAGACCGGGACCGATTAAGAAAACCTCAATCGGCCCAGCCGGGGATCGAACCCAGGACCTCCGTTTTTTTTAAATTGTTTCATTAGTTTTGCCGTGAAAGCGTAAAAAACAAACAAACCCTAAGTATTTGTAATGTATGTAAGTGAGCATTTATACTGACATTTTTATTTAAAAGCAAGTTACGTTGGATAGAAAAAAAATAGCAGACGGTCGTAAATAAAAGGAGTTACCATGATTTTTGATTCATACTTTCCGTTTTTATGTGAAGATTTATGTTTTTAACCTGTTTCATGAGAAAAATAAGTTTGCAATATTATTTTTGCGTTGAGATGTCTGAACGTATTGTGTACTTAATAGGTCTTCAAAAGGCTTAGCTTTGAAAAGTTCTTTGATATATTTTATGTTTTTTGAATTTACTTATCAATTTGAATAATTTATCAATTAGCCCACTAAAAACTTAGAAAAACAAAATGTAAATTTTGATTGGGCTATCACGGCTCTCAACCAGATAGCCCAGTGGATATGACCTCTGCCTCTAATTCCGGAGGGTGTGGGTTCGAATCCGGTCCGGGCCATTCACCTCCAACTTTTTCAGTTGTGTGCATTTTAAGAAATTAAATGTCACGTGTCTCAATCGGTGAAGGAAAACATCGTGAGGAAACCTGCATACGAGACAATTATCTTAATTCTCTATGTGTGAAGTCTGCCAATCCGCATTGGGCCAGCGTGGTGGACTATTGGCCTAACCCCTCTCATTCTGAGAGGAGACTCGAGCTCAGCGGTGAGCCGAATAAGGGTTGATGACGACGAAATTTTGATTGCGGCGCGTTTCGCAAGAATATTCATATACAAGCCAACGCCCCGCAGTTTCACCCGCGTAGTTATCATTCCCATGACAATACGGGGATAAAATAAAGCTTATGACATTTATAAATAACGTGGCTTCCTAGTAGTAAAAGATTTTTTAAAACCGGTTCAGAAGATCCAGAGATTACATTCTACAACACCAAAAACTTTACCTCTTTATAATATTAGTAAAGATAATAAATGTACTTAACCAATTAACCTAACAGTATGTTATCAGGTCAAAGGGAAGGGAAGTAAACTTTTCGGCAAATTTGTTTCAATCTCATTTCAATTGAATTTGTTGAATCAAGTTAGTGTCCAAGTGTAATTTAATCTAAGGTGATAATGCAGTCTAAGATTCTACAGTCTTAATGCGTAACTATTATTATTTATATATTTCTTTCTTAAATACTCTTTAGTGACTGTCCTTCTTGAATTTGCTTTTTCTTTCTTCTCAGATTACGCTACTTAGCTATAATTAATTAGTAATATAATTATTTTGGAATAAATGTTTTTTCTTTCTTTTTATTTCTGATTGATTGATTATGTACTGTTCTTCCCTCATTAGCAACTGACAGAATACCAGCGTTGTGGTTACTAATTTATTTATTAACTTAACTTGAAATCGTAGCTTTATAGGAACTAAATTGGCTAGCTTAGCACTATTCAATATTATAATTCGAAAAAACTTGATTTTATTTACCTAAGGTACATACATTTAAAACTGAATACCTACTTCTTGCTATAGCAAATAAACCATGGTCATAAGAATGATGTACTCGAAACAATATTAGCTGAGTCAGGTCCATTTTATTCGCGCAACACATTTTCTAGCATTAACATTAAATAGTTCTTAGATAAATATTTTAGTTTTAAGTTATTATGTAGTTATGTAACAAAGAATATTTTTGTTTCTATACTAATCTAATTGCGTAGCCACAGAACAGAAAACGATAAAGCTAACTGTATTTTTAATTCCGTGTGCGTAACCACGATAAAAAAAAAATAGCTGACAGTAGGTACTTTTAGTATTATGTTGTGTAAGCTAATAGCGAAGCTCAAACCCGCGAAACTGTTAGAACAGAAGTAAAACTAATACAAAAGGCGAGAAATTCGATTTACCCCTTGTCCAAGCCATGCATACGCTATCTCAACTTTAAATAACTTACTTCTAACAAGAACTTTTTCTTTTACGTGAGAATATAAAAGTCGGGTGGCAAAAAACTCGTAACTCTACCAATTTACGTTGTTCTTTTTTAAACTAATTCAAAATAAACTTGAAACAAAGACGTTCTGCTTGAGTACTCATATAAACTAATATTATAAAGAGGTAAAGTTTGTATGTTAGTAGGTTTGTTTGTAAGAGATAATGTGTAATACGTTATCCCTATGTTCGTTTAAAATTACTAGCGGACGCCCGTTACTCCGTTCGCATGAAATTCTGCGTATCACAAATCCCACGGGAATTGTGATTTTTTCCGGCATAAAAAGTAGTGTGTTAATCCAGAGTAAAATTGGATCGCAAGCAGCGTAAAGGAGGAACAAACATACTTACACACACACAAACTTTATAATATTGGTGTGATAAATATTCATATTATAAATGTTTAGAGTTACGAATATTCACAACTAGCGGACGCCCGCGACTTTGTCCGCGTGGAATTTAGTTTTTCACAAATCCCTCGGGAACCATGGATTTTCCGGGATAAAAAGTAGCCTATGTGTTGATCCATGCTATAATATATTATCTCAATACCAAATTTCAGCTAATTCGGCTAAGTAGTCGAGGCGTGGAAGAGTAACAAACATTCATATCATTAAAATCATCAGTTTTCGCAAATCTCGGGAAAACATGGATTTTTTCGGCATAAAAAGTAGCCTATGTGTTAATCCAGAGTAAAAATTTATTTCCATTCCAAATTTTAGCCAAATCTCTTCAGTAGTAGCAGCGTTAAAGAGTAACAAACATCCAAACATCCATACAAACTTTCGCGTTTATAATATTAGTAGGATTCTTGTCCAGCAGCAGTAGAATCACGTATTAATAAATTACTGACCAGAAAGAAGCGGAATTTTTTAATTTTCTGTCCATTAATCGCATGTCGCAGTACATTATAGGCGATCGACATAACACTGGCAACCTGGTTTCATAAAATCATACAATTTTTTATTATAATTTTATGAGCTGAACTGAAAGAAAGAAAAATGCGTTTATTTCGCCATTTAATTATGCCACACATCACAATATCTCCAGTACACCATGACATCCAGGACAATACCCTGCGATGTGTGGCATAACCCAGAAAATGGCCCCAGCTCAGCATAATGCTACGTGACCATTTGAATTTGGACACGTAGCGCTGATTTTAGTTGGAACTACCTACAATGACATTAAACTGAAAAATTAACTTAATAATGAATAACCAAAAAGAACTAAAATTAGTTAAACTATAGACCTAATAAAAAATATTATACTATTATTTCAATACATAATTACATATATAATATAATATTATAATAAATACACATGAACATACATTTGAACTGCAGATTTTAATGCAATTTCTTTTTTCTTTTTCATACTTGGGTAAGTATTAAATTAGAAATAAAAACGAAGGTAAGATAAGATGCTTAAGCAGAAACAATTAAAATGCAAAGAAAGCTAATTCCTTCTTTTAATCTCGATAAGAACAGAATAAAGCGAGGCAAACAGTGGGATATCACGCGGGATGCTGCGCCAAATTGCTCGTGCGGGAGTGACTGCTTTTGTTAATTACGGAATTATCATAACTTTGTATAGAGTTGGCTTGATTTTATTTTGCTCAAAATATATCGTTACTAGCGGACGCCCGCGACTTCGTCCGCATGAAACTTGATGTAAACTTTCAACCACCCCTAACCTACCCCTAACCTACCTACTACCACTATCCTACACCTACCCTACACTTACCTTTCTGGTTGATTTTTTACACTTTGTGTTTGAAAAACACAAAAATCTTACGGAACCCTATTTTTTTCCAAAATAAAATTAAGCCTATGTTACTCGTAGACAATATAGCTTTCGAATGGTGAAAGAATTTTTAAAATCGGTTCAGTAGTTTTTGAGCCTATTCATTACAAACAAACAAACATACAAACTAAGTTTTCCTCTTTATAATATTAGTATAGAAGTATATAACACAATATAATTTTATCAGCTTACTAAAGTGATAGTGCCTGATGTGGTACGTCGATTCTCTTTCTACAAACGTTAAATCTTCGAAAACTAAAAATTTGTATGGAAATAACATCTATCATTTCGATAAGGTGATCATGTGACCTGACAATAATGAAAGTCATTCCCACAAATTTATTTAATTTTCGAAGCGTTTACGATTGTAGAACATCCACATCGCTACAGACCCTGTTCTCTTCCGTATAGGAGAAAGAATATTATGGAGCTTAAACAGAGATTTTCAATGTGGGTTGGCAGGCGTAGGTCTTATAATTTTTGAATCTGTTTGATTCCATTTTATTGCCAAGGCTGCAAATTACAAAAAAAATATGTGTTTCTTAAAAAATCCTGTACAAATCCTGTATTCATATTGCCATGGATACCTTAGAGTCATGGAGTCAAAATGCTAAAAAAAATATCTTTCATTTTTACCGCGAGATTTATTTCACCGCGGCTAGTTGCTTCAACTGATGACAGAGTGGCAAGTTTAATTTTAGTTTATTATTTGCTCAAAACATCAGCCTGGATGTCTAACGTGGAATATTTGCCACCATTCCACATGGGCATGATTTGTATAGCTGTTAGGATAACTAGGTTAGTTTAAGTTTCCTAATGTAATATTTATCAATAATAAAATACATCTCAATTAAATACATACGAGTACTCCGTACATTTCTTACAAACGAACAGTTTCAACTTTCATCAAACAATTCTCTGTATCCCCTCTGAATATTCAAATGGAAGATTTTGGCCAAATTTTAGACAGAGCTCTCAATTAAGCGCCCCTATAATCTGTTATATTTGAGTTACAGTGACAAAGGCGATGGGAAGTTTATTTCGGACGATCTTTCTAGCACAGTAGCAAGCTTTAATTAGATGATTCTAGATTCAATTCCAAGTTGGGTTCAATTAGGAAAACTTTTCTTAATCCAGAAAATATCCGATATTTAGCCGAGCTGGGAATTTAACCCAGGACATCTCTGTTAAAGTTGTTATAACAACACCACTGAGGCCCCGTACCGGAAAGAGCAGAGTTACTGTAAGTAAGTGGGACAAGGAGCCACTGAATGCTGGCGGCTTTAAACCGTGGTTGTTGGAAGTCCTTATGAAAGGCCAGTAGTAGGTATAGTAGGTAGTAGAATAATAAGCCTCCATCATAATCATTATCGCCTGATAATGATTATGATGGAGGCTTATTATTCTTTAAGGATATAGTTATATTATCTATACAAATTTGTAGAGAGGTCAATTCCGTACATGAAATACATTTCCAAAATAATTATTAACCGAAAATGCAATCAGTAAAATTTTCGTTTGTCTATCTATCTGTCTGTATAGAAACAAAAACTACTCGCTGGATTTTAATGAAACTTGATACTTTTACTCTCCATACTCCTAGGCAAAGGTTATAGTATACTTTCATCATGCTACGATCAATAGGAGCAGAGCAGGAAGGGAAATGTTGGAAAACGGAAGCAGTTTTTACAGCGATACTACTGTAAGGGCTGGATTAAAGAGGTCTAAGGGCGGACGAAGTCGCGGACATCCGCAAGTATTGAATAATGTCCTTGTAACAGTATTCTGAAGCAGTACTTTCGTGCCCCCATTTGCGGATGATCATAAATAACACTGTACGTCGAACGGAATCCTCTGGAAGCCATTGAATAAATCACTTAGCTCCTTTTTAAAATGCGTGACATATTATAATTTTAATACTTAATTAATTAATTTTGTGATGTCAACGTATAGCAGGGAATAAAGTTAAAAAAGTTACACAGCACTTCGTTACATCAATAAAGTTTAATTTTGTGGGGGACTTACAAAAAAATATGATACCTATAAACTGTAATTATATTATATAAACTTCAACCATAACTTCACAGTGGTACGAGTACCTATCCATTATTTTTGGGATTTTAAGCAATATTTTAGGAACGACGTATCAATACAGATTTGTTTTTGTTTGCGCTGTTTTGCATAATAAAGTATTTATTTAATTAACAATACTAATTTCCATGTTTTAGATCATTTTTTCAAAATGCTAATGATTTTTAACCCTTAATTTGATTTTAAGCTTTTCTCATGAATTACGTCATCTTAATCCATTTTGAGGACTTGATATTATATCTAGTGGTATTGATTATTATAATTATGAAGATTTGGTAATTATTCGCATGACTTGTCTACGCAGAATTTAAATTTTAATTAGGCGTTAATCTCGATTTCAAATAAACAAAAAGATCTAACATAGAAAGAGCCCATTAATCCGACAGTAGCCTTTTTTGTTAATGAGGGTCTGCGGGGTCATCTGACCCCCTGCCTTGATCCATTGTGGGCGATCTCGAAAGATAATAATTAATCTTACACTTTTTGTTCATTAAAATATTCTCTTGCCATTATTCTTGTTATTTGATATGATCCGCTTATTTTTTTTAATTAATTAAATTACTGACGATGAACTGACTGGGAGACATCTTTTGTGAAAAGTTGGTCAGTTATTTACCTATCTGTTGTTAGCTTAGAATTAGAAGGGTTTTTATTAGTTGACATTTTTGATTATTAAGTTTTGTTCGTTTTATTATAATGCCGGATATCAGTATCAATAAGTATAAATGAGCAATAGTATACAAATACTTAATTTATCGCCTTATAAACGGAAGAGGGTTTATGTTCTGTATTATTTTATTTTTGTTACAAAAAGTAGCATTTTTCTCTAATGTTCCATTAGTCGATGTATCAAAATTAATCTAAATCAGGTCCATTTTGCCCTGAACAGGTAACAGGCAGACTTACTTTCGCAATTATAATATTAATACGTATAAATTTATAATACAGAGGCCTTATTTGTTGTCTACAAATCGTCTTACGGAAATGAAAACAACAAAACATCCATCTAAACACATAATAAGGACCTCATTTCGCAACATGAGAAAATTAAATCCCAGTGTCCCCCATTCTAATATTTATGAACATCTTAAAATCCCTCACAAAGTACGTAATTTTTGTGACAACGTAAAACAGCTTAGAACAAAGCTCCGCTAAAAGGTCTCTCCCCAACCAAAACATTTATTCATAACGACACCCGAAATGAAAAACTTTTGGGTCCCCAAATTAAATCTAAGAGGTGCGCGCCGCAAACTGACGTATGACTCCCCTCCCCTTCAAATGTCAGGTTTTATTACACTAGGTGGCACGGATTTGGACGTTTCACTTTTCTCGCTTTTATCGACAAAGTGCAGACGTCGTCAAATTCGTCGTCAATGTGCGCTGAACCTTCTTTTTACGTGGCGATATACTCATGGACAGGCCACGGGGAGGTAAGAAGGTTATGTCGGATTCCAACCGACTTCGGTTCGGTCGGGTGTTCCGACTCGTCGCCTGATGACTGATCCACGGGAATGTTTCGTAAGCTACCGTAACATAGCCCCCAGCTAGCAATGCGCGCTGAGCCTAACTCTCTATCACTTTGACACTAATTATGACGTCAAAAGTCTTTATATTCGGAAACGATTGTCAGTCCGTCCGATAAAATGTCAGTCCGTATTCAGGATCAGACTACGAGGCCAATCCAGTTGCAGCGAGGAGTGCGTCAGGGAGATGTGATCTCTCCGAAGCTAGCTAGCTATCTTACCGCCGCATTGGAAGACGTTTTTAAGCTTCTGGACTCAACTGCGGTTCGTGGACGATGTAGTCATTATGGCAGAGACTCTGGATGACCTCAGTACCATGCTCAATAACCTCAGCAGAGTTTCTCAACAGGTGGAAAATGTACATTATATTTTGAAACGATGTTTTTGATGTTTATCCTCACAAACTTGGACAAAATATTGAAAAAACAATGTAATTAAAAAATGACGATATGTTAACTCTAAGTTAAGTGAACAGCACGTTCTTTTTTGGAGAAATAAATGTCTTTAAACCGATGTTTTTATAACTCGACAGTGTTAGCACAGAATACAAACACACACTATGTGATTAGTTTCCTAAGACATAAAAAGTATTTTAATTGAAAATGTAATATATAATACTTTTTATACCGGAAAATGATTAATTTCCGCAGGATTTGTGAAAAACTAAATTTTCCGAAAACGAAGTCGCGGGCGTCCACTAGTTTTAAGTATACACCATGCTTTATTCGGTTCTATTTAACACAAAAAGACCCTATAAGATAAATCTCTAGGGCGGCGATCAAACTAATTTGCCCACACAATATCAATAAGGATCGCTGAAGGTGTACTTAAATAAAGCACTAGTCTCATGAGGAGGCTCCACGTACCGAAGATAATTACCTACATTCGAGAAAACCCTTATGAAAATACCGAAATAGAACACTTTTGTTTAGCCAACCTACAGTATGGTTTTCGTTATATTAGTTTATTAGGAATTCTTGTTATTTAAATTTTAAAACCAGTCGTAAACGGACTACCATAGTTAAATTCTAGGATGGTGTCCAATTATGATGTTCATTATGAAAACTGCTTATGCACTTCCGATGGGTTAGTAATTATAGCATCCATAAGATGAATAACAATTTTGATAGTTGATTTTATTAATATTATAATTATAAACTTTAATATTTTTTTTTTATTTCTTACTCTTATCTAATCGACCGACCATCACAAAATTTTGATTAATATGTATATTTAGTGTTTTAGAAAACTAAAAAAATATAAACTATATAATAATTGTAATGCATAATTAAAGCGCTGCTTTCAAGGAATAAATACTGTTTAGGTATTGTTTCAATAATATTAAATACTACCGGGCACCCACGATTTCGTCTGCGTGAAATCCTGCCTCTACCCTAAGTATTTTGTATCCGTCTCCTGGCTCTAAGCTACCTCTCCACAAATTTTCAGCTAAATCGGTCCAGCCGTTCTTTAGTTATAGACTATAGTATAACTAACACTACTTTATTTATATAAATTGGAAAATAAGTTTTCGGAAGAACATCAAAATTCTACGCGTAAGTGCACGGATATTCTTTAGTTATTACCTATTTTGTTATATTGCAAGATTGTTTTTCGTATTTACAGGGATTGAGGGATTGGAGTGTATATGATGTATGGTTAATCCAGGAATTAAAGACAATTATCATCTTAATTTGTTAAGCCTCAATACACATATATTTTTTAATTGCATAAAAACATTCTTGAATTAACACGTATTAATTATTGTAATTAATTATCATAAAATGTGAAAAACGTCAACTTTAGTTTATACCTTATTTCATAGTCTACGCATGTAAATTGTATAGTAGTGTGTGACTCACGTTTTAAGATCGTTACTGAACTGCACGATTATTAAACTGTGGAGCTATTCCCTTAAGTGGTATCATTGTTGTTATATAATTAGTAATCATTATGTGGGAACAATTTGTTTAACAATATAACACTAGCATTTCCATGCTTATGCTCATGAAATGGTTTGTTATTCATTTAATTAGGTCTACCATGAAATAAAATAGTTCCTATAATATTAATAATATGGCTTCTAAACCAAGTATTAATTATACTTCAACTAGACATACTAAAATTATTAATAAAGAGGTAAAGTTTGTTGTGTTGTACGGGTTTATCTCCGGATCAACAGAACTGATTATGAAAATTCTTTTACCACCAGAAAGCCACGTTATCTGTGAATTCCATAAGTCATATTTTATCCCCATATTATCAAGGAAACGGGAACTACGCGTGTGAAACCACGGGGCGGCTGCTAGTAAATGAAGAAGAACCGGTTTAAATAGTACACGCCTCCCCTTGTATTCATTAACGACCTATCTTCGGCTCACTGTTGAACACGAGTCTCCTCTCAGAATAAGAGGGGTTAGACCTTAATCCACTACGCTGGCACAATGCGGATTGGCAAGGCATCACACACATTGGGAATTAAGAAAATTCTCAAATGAGCTAGTATCTTTACGATGTATTTCCTTCACCGTTTGAGACAAGTGATATTTAATTTCTTAAAATGCATATAATTGAAAAGTTTAAGATGCATGCCCCGAACTGAAGTCGAATCTACACCCTCCGGAGTCGGAGGCAGAGGTCATATCCACTAGGCTATCACGGCTCACTTCCCTGTGTATTACTCTAAATAATTTAATAATTTGGAATAAAAGATTCCCGCAGGGTTTGTGAAAAGTATACCTACGTACCATAACCTTCTTGCCCTCTCCGAGGAAAAAAGGTTTGTGAAAAGCATATTTTCACACAACCGGAGCTACCGACATCCGTTAGTATCTATATTAAAATACATTTTTTATATAAAAGTTCAGTCCAGATGCTTTTCCCCAGTAGCCACTGACACTTACGTAGCAAATGTAAAAAGCTTGTTTGAAATCGCTCGAGACCTCGTACGAATGAATAAGAGAATGGCCGTAATGTTCCAAGAATGCGTTGTTTTCTCTCGATCTACATTTCTACTGAATATAACAGAATTCTTCACTAGATTATCCGTTCGAAAGAGGTTTTCCGTTTTTTAATGTGAAAATTAAAAAATAAATTTGATCACTCATTGAGTATAAAAAGCGATACAGGGTACCTACCGTATACCACCAATTTCCCATATCCAGGTGAAGAGATTTTAATGAAAAAATATTAGAAAAAAGAGAAGCTCATTATTTTATAGCCCAACTTGGGTCTATGGCCATGTAACTCGATTCTACAAACGCCAAAGAAAAGTAAAAAAAATATGGGACTGACATTCATTATCGACAGATCACGTGATCAATTTGTCGATCGGATGTTTCGTTCCCATACATTTTGTTAGTTTTCGAAGCGTTAGCGTTTATAGAAAGAGAATCGCCTTACCACATGGCTACAGGCCAAGGTCATCCAGAGTTTGCCATGAAAACTACATCGCCGGAAAATCTACTGCCTGCAAATTCTTGGATTGGATCGAATGGTAATCTGATCCTGTACACGGATTGACATAGTGACATTTTGATATAAACACTTCAACACTGGGATATATTTGTAGTCGATTCGACATCTCTGCATTGATATTAGCACAACAAAGAAAAAAGATAAAGATAATAAATATATATATGGAGAAAGTTTGTGTCTGTAAGTATGTTTGTAAAACTAAATGTCACGCGAATGAAGTCTTAGGTGTCCGCTAGTAACGAAATGTTTACAGAATAGATGTTTACAGATAGACAACTGGCTGACGCCGCGCGATTTCACCCGCGTGGTTCCCGTTCGCGTAGGAATACGGGGATAAAATGTAGCCTATAGCCTTCCTCGATAAACGGGCTATCTAACACTGAAACAATTTTTCAAATCAGACCAGTTGTTTCAGAGATATAATCTAAACAAACAAACTCTTCTGCTTTATAATATTAGTATTGATATCGAAAACCGTTAATACAAAAATGAAATATAGCAAGGCGGTAGTTTATAGTTATTAGACGTCTGAACGAATTTTGCGAAAAGCCTAGATTAAGGAAGTGTAAGGACGGACGAAGTCGCAGGTATCCGTTAGTAGTCGTATATAATCGTGTAGTTTCTTGTACATTAAATAAATAAAATATATTCTCATTCCTTATAGAAAAATGACGCAATTTATATCCACACAGTAGGGGGCGTAAATATATAGCTTCCATAAATATCACAACATCCTGTTAAGACAAGTTAAATAGCTCAAGTTTTTGGGCATAACAAAGCATGAGACATTATATTTAAGAACTGTTTTACTTGAAGAGACACCGATTTTCCTCTGTGTATGAAAACAACTAAGAAAATGTTTCGTGAGTATTTTTAGGATTCCGTAAAAGGAAAAAAACGAAAGCCTCTTCGTCCCGTCCCTCTGTTTTTGCCTGCCGGTCTTCACCCTTTTTTGCAGGAACACGTAGGAATATGAATTTGAAATTAATAACAAATACAAATTAATTTATTCAACGATTACATCAATGCATGTAGCTGATTATCCCTAATATTGAATGCTTGCAAATAATTAAAAATTCAAAACTTAAATAATAAATCATAATTTTTCAACGCCAATCTGCATTGGGCCAGCGTGGTGGAATATTAAACCCTAACCCCTCTCATTCTGAGAGGAGACTCAAGCTCAGCAGTGAGCCGAAAATAGGTTAATAATGATGATGAATGACGTTCGCGGCTATTTGCTAGTCTATGACAAAATACAGAGGAGTATTTTGGATACTGTCCGAGAATTTCAATTTGCATGCCATTGTAAGGTAGATTGTCGACGTTTATACGCTAACAATACGACTGTGTACATTCACAATCAAGTAAATTGAATTCAATTGATTTCAAAATAAATAAAACAAAAACATTGTAAATGAGCTACAAAACACATTGCAGGTACACGATGTGTAATCATGATATTTTTACTTTGTACACCAGACACAAAGTAAAAATATCATGATTACACAAAAATAACAAAACATTATTTTGTCCGCATGCAAATTTGTTCGTTTTCGCATAACTAAGCCCTCATTCGCACGAGAGCTTTTTAAAAGTCGTTAAAATCGTTCAGATACAACAAATGCATTACTAAGTATATGTTCAAACGACAGTGTTTTTAAAACACAACGCTTTTTTCGAGCATTTTCAATTTTGGACGTTGGAAATAGACCTTAATTTACCTTCATACTATATTTAAACGCATTTTTAATGTCCGTTAAAAACTCTCGTGCGAATAAGGGCACAGGCACAACTCCAAGTTCCAAGTTTTACTTCATACTAGCAGACACCCGTAACTTTTTAGCGTGAAATTCAAAAATCCCGCGGGAACCATGGACTTTTTAGGGGAAAAATGTAGCCTATATGTTGCTCAAAAACCTCCTGTAACTACAAGTGAAACCTGCGTTTAAATCGGTTCCAGAGATTAATTAGCCTGGACAAACAGACAGACAGGCAAAAGTTTGTAAAAAGCATGATTGTGAGTAAATAACTTTATGAATTTAAGAAAACACAGTCAGCTTGAAATACAAATAAACACCGACATACACTTAAATCTATACTAATATTATAAATCTGAAAAGTTTGTTTGTTTGGTTGATTAATTGAACGCGCTAATCTCAGGAACTACTGATCAGATTTGATAGAAAGTATTCTTTCAGTATTAGATAGCCCATTTATCGATGAAGGCTATACTATAGTATTCCCACGGGAACGGGAACCACGCGGTGTCAGCTAGTTTTAAATATATGTAGATGTAGATATTGATTATGCAACAAAGGTGATTTTAAATTTTGAGCATAATAGGTTTGCCCTTATAGATACATTCAATTTTACGTCCACAGAATATAACCCAAAACCAAAATTAATATTTGGTTAGGTAATTAAAAAAAACAAATGCTAATTACGTTCTTAAGCCCCATTTCCATATTACAGATCTATAAATTTATTCTTCAAACCATTCAAATGAACCGAAAAAAGTGGCGGCTTCATTTCCACAAATTATAAAATCAGCGAAACACATAATTTCCGGCCAAAGGAGATTGATCAAGAGAATTTTTAAGCCAATATCTTTGCGCGAAATTAAACTTTAGCGATTCTCTTCGTCTAAAGGTTATTTAAATTAAAGAAATACCTACCGTTTTGTAAGACATGCAAAACGAATATTCTGACTGATTATGCGCTGTTGAAAAATTATAAATCGGCCATTTCTTTTTTAATGTTCAGCAAGAAAATCGGAAACTGTATTTTAACTACCTCTTGACTGTACCTTGTCCGCACAAATTAAAAAATAAGATCAACTTTAAGCCATAATGCCTAGTTCCATTTGATAAGTTTTAGCAGACTCAAAAGTGATTACAAAAATAAGTAAACTAATGTCGAACAGAGGTTATGATTCACAAAATTTGTCAGGACAACTTAATTAACAAATCAAACTGTAACTGAAATAAGACCCTAGAATGGCAGAGAATGACCTTGAGTAAAGTTACGCACTTGAGAACGATATGTGTAGGGTTAGAGGTGCCTTTGACAGATATCTAACACTCCCCTTTTCCACTCAAGTCACTCTCCCCGCCTATCCCAAGTAACTCATAAGAATTACACAACAAGAAATGTGGACGGCTCGAACGCCACGTGCACACTGAAGCTGTCCGTACCGCAAGTCGTTGCAATGCGGTGATAACATAGAGAATAATATCATCATCATCATATCAGCCGATGAACGTCCACTGCAGAACATAGGCCTTTTGTAGGGACTTCCAAACATCACGATACTGAGCCGCCTGCATCCAGCGAATCCCTGCGACTCGCTTGATGCCATCAGTCCACCTGGTGAGGGGTCAATCAACACTGCGCTTTGTAGTGCGGGGTCGCTATTCCAGCACCTTGGGACCCCAACGTCCATCGGCTCTTTGAACTATGTGGCTCGCCCATTGCCACTTCAGCTTCGCAACTCGTTAAGCTAAGTGGGCGATTTTGGTTCTTCTACGGATCTCCTCATTTCTGATTCGATCACGCAGAGATACTCCGAGCATAGCTCGTTCTATCGCCCGCTGTGTGACTCTGAGCCTTCTTATGAGTCCCATATTTAGCGACCAAGTCTCGTCTCAAGTCTCATTTAGTAGCGAATATAATTTTATTTTATTCAGTGACAAGTTAGCACTTGACTACGATCTCATCATTAGAAACACATGCTCGGCTCACTGTTGAGCACGAGTCTCCTCTCAGAATGAGAGACGTTATACTACTGGTCCACCATGCTGGCCCAGTGCGGATTGGCAGACTTCACACATGCAGAGAATCAAGAAAATGCTCAGGTATGCAGGTTTCGTCACGATGTTTTTCCTTCACCGTCTGTGAAACATGATATTTAATTTCTTAAAATGCACATAACTGAAAAGTTGGAGGTGCATGTTCCGGCCCGGATTCGAACCTACGCCCTCCGAATCGAAGGCAGCGTTCAGATCTACAGAACTATCACGTTTCAACAATTTTTCTGAAGCTTTAGCTTGATTAAAAAAAATTAATAAAAAAATACAACCGATAAAAATGTTGTTACTAAACTAAAAAGCGAAAAATAAAATCGTATGTGCTACCTTCGCAGTTTGCTCAGTGCGATCCCTTGGAGGCGGTACCAAAGTAGTGCTGTGGTAATCCAAGCCGTTTCTGAAAGAACTGTCTGAAAATCCTAAATCTTTATGATTTAAACGTCTGAATTAATACATCACTAACTTGGTGGTGAACCTCCTCCTTTTTTTTAAGTCGGTTAAAAAAAATCTAAAATGCTCCCGAAAGAAGCCAGCAAGACAGTTCATAATAAAGCATTGAGTCAGTAATGTAAGTAGAAGCAGTCTTAAGATCTATAAAACAATGATGACTCTATCACAATTTCAGTTCAGTCTGAAAACTCATTTCGAAATTCCAAAGTTGATCTCAGAGATCCTCAACCGTTCAACAGCTGTTTCCGAATTCAATACTTTTTTAATCATGGGCCAAGTACTTAACTTTGTACTATTGGCTAGTGTTTCGTACTGGGTATAAAGGGGATCCGTAAAGAGGGTATACTCCAAAATAGTTTTAAGTAGGTAAATGTTTGTAGACCTCTCCAGCACGAGCGAGATAATCTACATTCTATCCCCGTATATTAAAACTTTAAACAAGGTTATATGTATTGCAACATACATGTATCTTATGTTATAAGCTTGAAAAAGTCTCGATCGATTTAAGTTGAATTTATCGTATTTAGTTCGAGTTATTTGTGCTAAATTTAATCTAGGAAAGTGTCTACTCTTTTTCTGCATAACGATTTTAGCAACGCAAGCAATGAATACGGATGGTATTAACATAAATTATTTATATTATTATATAAAGGATATATTTGTACGACGTTGTTGCAACAGTGATTGTATAAATAATAATAATGTGTTCGATGATTTAGGTATTTGATGACTTGAGTTCAGATCTTTGTTTGGCAGCGTGAATACCGTCATGCTGCTAGTCGCGTTTGTGGTTTTGTGTAATAATGAGAAAAACGCGACTAGCAGCATGACGGTATTCACGCTGCCAAACAAAGATCTGAACTCAAGTCATCAAATACCTAAATCATCGAACACATTATTATTATTTATACAATCACTGTTGCAACAACGTCGTACAAATATATCCTTTATATAATAATATAAATAATTTATGTTAATACCATCCGTATTCATTGCTTGCGTTGCTAAAATCGTTATGCAGAAAAAGAGTAGACACTTTCCTAGATTAAATTTAGCACAAATAACTCGAACTAAATACGATAAATTCAACTTAAATCGATCGAGACTTTTTCAAGCTTATAACATAAGATACATGTATGTTGCAATACATATAACCTTGTTTAAAGTTTTAATATACGGGGATAGAATGTAGATTATCTCGCTCGTGCTGGAGAGGTCTACAAACATTTACCTACTTAAAACTATTTTGGAGTATACCCTCTTTACGGATCCCCTTTATACCCAGTACGAAACACTAGCCAATAGTACAAAGTTAAGTACTTGGCCCATGATTAAAAAAGTATTGAATTCGGAAACAGCTGTTGAACGGTTGAGGATCTCTGAGATCAACTTTGGAATTTCGAAATGAGTTTTCAGACTGAACTGAAATTGTGATAGAGTCATCATTGTTTTATAGATCTTAAGACTGCTTCTACTTACATTACTGACTCAATGTTTTATTATGAACTGTCTTGCTGGCTTCTTTCGGGAGCATTTTAGATTTTTTTTAACCGACTTAAAAAAAAGGAGGAGGTTCACCACCAAGTTAGTGATGTATTAATTCAGACGTTTAAATCATAAAGATTTAGGATTTTCAGACAGTTCTTTCAGAAACGGCTTGGATTACCACAGCACTACTTTGGTACCGCCTCCAAGGGATCGCACTGAGCAAACTGCGAAGGTAGCACATACGATTTTATTTTTCGCTTTTTAGTTTAGTAACAACATTTTTATCGGTTGTATTTTTTTATTAATTTTTTTTAATCAAGCTAAAGCTTCAGAAAAATTGTTGAAACGTGATAGTTCTGTAGATCTGAACGCTGCCTTCGATTCGGAGGGCGTAGGTTCGAATCCGGGCCGGAACATGCACCTCCAACTTTTCAGTTATGTGCATTTTAAGAAATTAAATATCATGTTTCACAGACGGTGAAGGAAAAACATCGTGACGAAACCTGCATACCTGAGCATTTTCTTGATTCTCTGCATGTGTGAAGTCTGCCAATCCGCACTGGGCCAGCATGGTGGACCAGTAGTATAACGTCTCTCATTCTGAGAGGAGACTCGTGCTCAACAGTGAGCCGAGCATGTGTTTCTAATGATGAGATCGTAGTCAAGTGCTAACTTGTCACTGAATAAAATAAAATTATATTCGCTACTAAATGAGACTTGAGACGAGACTTGGTCGCTAAATATGGGACTCATAAGAAGGCTCAGAGTCACACAGCGGGCGATAGAACGAGCTATGCTCGGAGTATCTCTGCGTGATCGAATCAGAAATGAGGAGATCCGTAGAAGAACCAAAATCGCCCACTTAGCTTAACGAGTTGCGAAGCTGAAGTGGCAATGGGCGAGCCACATAGTTCAAAGAGCCGATGGACGTTGGGGTCCCAAGGTGCTGGAATAGCGACCCCGCACTACAAAGCGCAGTGTTGATTGACCCCTCACCAGGTGGACTGATGGCATCAAGCGAGTCGCAGGGATTCGCTGGATGCAGGCGGCTCAGTATCGTGATGTTTGGAAGTCCCTACAAAAGGCCTATGTTCTGCAGTGGACGTTCATCGGCTGATATGATGATGATGATATTATTCTCTATGTTATCACCGCATTGCAACGACTTGCGGTACGGACAGCTTCAGTGTGCACGTGGCGTTCGAGCCGTCCACATTTCTTGTTGTGTAATTCTTATGAGTTACTTGGGATAGGCGGGGAGAGTGACTTGAGTGGAAAAGGGGAGTGTTAGATATCTGTCAAAGGCACCTCTAACCCTACACATATCGTTCTCAAGTGCGTAACTTTACTCAAGGTCATTCTCTGCCATTCTAGGGTCTTATTTCAGTTACAGTTTGATTTGTTAATTAAGTTGTCCTGACAAATTTTGTGAATCATAACCTCTGTTCGACATTAGTTTACTTATTTTTGTAATCACTTTTGAGTCTGCTAAAACTTATCAAATGGAACTAGGCATTATGGCTTAAAGTTGATCTTATTTTTTAATTTGTGCGGACAAGGTACAGTCAAGAGGTAGTTAAAATACAGTTTCCGATTTTCTTGCTGAACATTAAAAAAGAAATGGCCGATTTATAATTTTTCAACAGCGCATAATCAGTCAGAATATTCGTTTTGCATGTCTTACAAAACGGTAGGTATTTCTTTAATTTAAATAACCTTTAGACGAAGAGAATCGCTAAAGTTTAATTTCGCGCAAAGATATTGGCTTAAAAATTCTCTTGATCAATCTCCTTTGGCCGGAAATTATGTGTTTCGCTGATTTTATAATTTGTGGAAATGAAGCCGCCACTTTTTTCGGTTCATTTGAATGGTTTGAAGAATAAATTTATAGATCTGTAATATGGAAATGGGGCTTAAGAACGTAATTAGCATTTGTTTTTTTTAATTACCTAACCAAATATTAATTTTGGTTTTGGGTTATATTCTGTGGACGTAAAATTGAATGTATCTATAAGGGCAAACCTATTATGCTCAAAATTTAAAATCACCTTTGTTGCATAATCAATATCTACATCTACATATATTTAAAACTAGCTGACACCGCGTGGTTCCCGTTCCCGTGGGAATACTATAGTATAGCCTTCATCGATAAATGGGCTATCTAATACTGAAAGAATACTTTCTATCAAATCTGATCAGTAGTTCCTGAGATTAGCGCGTTCAATTAATCAACCAAACAAACAAACTTTTCAGATTTATAATATTAGTATAGATTTAAGTGTATGTCGGTGTTTATTTGTATTTCAAGCTGACTGTGTTTTCTTAAATTCATAAAGTTATTTACTCACAATCATGCTTTTTACAAACTTTTGCCTGTCTGTCTGTTTGTCCAGGCTAATTAATCTCTGGAACCGATTTAAACGCAGGTTTCACTTGTAGTTACAGGAGGTTTTTGAGCAACATATAGGCTACATTTTTCCCCTAAAAAGTCCATGGTTCCCGCGGGATTTTTGAATTTCACGCTAAAAAGTTACGGGTGTCTGCTAGTATGAAGTAAAACTTGGAACTTGGAGTTGTGCCTGTGCCCTTATTCGCACGAGAGCGTGAATACCGTCATGCTGCTAGTCGCGTTTTAGTCATTATTACACAAAACCACAAACGCGACTAGCAGCATGACGGTATTCACGCTGCCAAACAAAGATCTGAACTCAAGTCATCAAATACCTAAATCATCGAACACATTATTATTATTTATACAATCACTGTTGCAACAACGTCGTACAAATATATCCTTTATATAATAATATAAATAATTTATGTTAATACCATCCGTATTCATTGCTTGCGTTGCTAAAATCGTTATGCAGAAAAAGAGTAGACACTTTCCTAGATTAAATTTAGCACAAATAACTCGAACTAAATACGATAAATTCAACTTAAATCGATCGAGACTTTTTCAAGCTTATAACATAAGATACATGTATGTTGCAATACATATAACCTTGTTTAAAGTTTTAATATACGGGGATAGAATGTAGATTATCTCGCTCGTGCTGGAGAGGTCTACAAACATTTACCTACTTAAAACTATTTTGGAGTATACCCTCTTTACGGATCCCCTTTATACCCAGTACGAAACACTAGCCAATAGTACAAAGTTAAGTACTTGGCCCATGATTAAAAAAGTATTGAATTCGGAAACAGCTGTTGAACGGTTGAGGATCTCTGAGATCAACTTTGGAATTTCGAAATGAGTTTTCAGACTGAACTGAAATTGTGATAGAGTCATCATTGTTTTATAGATCTTAAGACTGCTTCTACTTACATTACTGACTCAATGCTTTATTATGAACTGTCTTGCTGGCTTCTTTCGGGAGCATTTTAGATTTTTTTTAACCGACTTAAAAAAAAGGAGGAGGTTCACCACCAAGTTAGTGATGTATTAATTCAGACGTTTAAATCATAAAGATTTAGGATTTTCAGACAGTTCTTTCAGAAACGGCTTGGATTACCACAGCACTACTTTGGTACCGCCTCCAAGGGATCGCACTGAGCAAACTGCGAAGGTAGCACATACGATTTTATTTTTCGCTTTTTAGTTTAGTAACAACATTTTTATCGGTTGTATTTTTTTATTAATTTTTTTTAATCAAGCTAAAGCTTCAGAAAAATTGTTGAAACGTGATAGTTCTGTAGATCTGAACGCTGCCTTCGATTCGGAGGGCGTAGGTTCGAATCCGGGCCGGAACATGCACCTCCAACTTTTCAGTTATGTGCATTTTAAGAAATTAAATATCATGTTTCACAGACGGTGAAGGAAAAACATCGTGACGAAACCTGCATACCTGAGCATTTTCTTGATTCTCTGCATGTGTGAAGTCTGCCAATCCGCACTGGGCCAGCATGGTGGACCAGCAGTATAACGTCTCTCATTCTGAGAGGAGACTCGTGCTCAACAGTGAGCCGAGCATGTGTTTCTAATGATGAGATCGTAGTCAAGTGCTAACTTGTCACTGAATAAAATAAAATTATATTCGCTACTAAATGAGACTTGAGACGAGACTTGGTCGCTAAATATGGGACTCATAAGAAGGCTCAGAGTCACACAGCGGGCGATAGAACGAGCTATGCTCGGAGTATCTCTGCGTGATCGAATCAGAAATGAGGAGATCCGTAGAAGAACCAAAATCGCCCACTTAGCTTAACGAGTTGCGAAGCTGAAGTGGCAATGGGCGAGCCACATAGTTCAAAGAGCCGATGGACGTTGGGGTCCCAAGGTGCTGGAATAGCGACCCCGCACTACAAAGCGCAGTGTTGATTGACCCCTCACCAGGTGGACTGATGGCATCAAGCGAGTCGCAGGGATTCGCTGGATGCAGGCGGCTCAGTATCGTGATGTTTGGAAGTCCCTACAAAAGGCCTATGTTCTGCAGTGGACGTTCATCGGCTGATATGATGATGATGATATTATTCTCTATGTTATCACCGCATTGCAACGACTTGCGGTACGGACAGCTTCAGTGTGCACGTGGCGTTCGAGCCGTCCACATTTCTTGTTGTGTAATTCTTATGAGTTACTTGGGATAGGCGGGGAGAGTGACTTGAGTGGAAAAGGGGAGTGTTAGATATCTGTCAAAGGCACCTCTAACCCTACACATATCGTTCTCAAGTGCGTAACTTTACTCAAGGTCATTCTCTGCCATTCTAGGGTCTTATTTCATTTTGCCCTTATACTAACTCGTTGGTTTAATGGTTAGTCTGTTTATACTAGATTACGATGTAGAACGTAAATTTACGTTGTAATTATTGATCATAAATTGTTTAGTGCATGGAGATCATTTCGGGCATGAAAGGATCTAATGACTGAGCCACGGGAACATTTCGTAAACTACCGCAACCCAGCCAGCGGCACTCGTAAATGGAGTTCTCTTTTTGTGTTATTGAGATCGCTTCGGGAAGATTAAGAAGAATGCCTGCACCAACCTAGCACACCCGCGAGAAATTTACATTATTATAAGTAAACAAACATAGACAAAGTTACACGATACTAGACTGGAACCAAACCCCAAACTTCTCAGCCATTCAGTAGCTCAGTTTTACTTTATAACAGAATTTTTTATCAAAGACAGCCGTTATGATATTAAAAGCAAGCTGTTTACACGTGTATGTATTTAGTACATACTATGAGTTACCTTGAACATCTGCTAGAGACGTTTGACATAAATTGGATGTGTTGAGCCGAAAATTGGATACAGAGGCCAGACCTTTCGCAAGCAAACACAATTTTGTAAATGAAAGAGCGCCGCTACATGGGTGGGATTAAATTTGTTATCAAATATTTTTACGTTTTAAGCCCCGACCTCACTGGCGGTCATATTTGGGTTAGAACTTGCGTCGTTTATTTATTCCAGTATTTGGCAAATTCAGTAATTACGAAAACAATTATAAATTAACAAAACAAAAAATA